>NW_026587556.1:6486112-6491231 GCF_907164565.1 Psammomys obesus
AAAAAAAAAAAAAAAAAAAAAAAAAAAAAAAAAAAAAAAAAAAAAAGCCAAACAAACAAACAAAACTAAAAACGTAGGACCATGCCATTGACAATAGGCTAAGCATTACATTAATTACACACTGTAGGGTATGGACTTTTCTATACTGGCAGTGCCAAAGGAAGACTTAACAGCTTCCCTGTGAGAAGTGCTTCACAAAAAGAAGGATAAAATAATTTAATATATGTCCCAAGAAAAGTCGTGAAGCCACGAGAATCAGGTAAAACTAGACTGTCTCATGCTCAGGGCCTCTTTCATCATTGCATACAACCAGGGTAACAGGGAAAAGAGCACCATCACTATTCCTCCTCCCTGACATCACTGACAACAATGTAAGTCCCGACGAGTATGAAAAGAAGACAAATCAGGGGCAGGCTGGCCACATATTCATTCTAAGGAACAAGTTCTAGTTGATCTATCACTAAAGGTTATGAAGTCATTCAATATGGTATATCAAGAGACAAAAGAGGGAAGGTTCAACATAACAGAATGGAAAATACTAATTTCAAAAAAAGTAAAAACGACTATCCTATATTTTTCTCTCAGTGAAATAAGACTCCTTAATATAAAGGTCATACTTCAAATGTACATGCTGACATAGTCACATTAGAGATGAGCAACAAGAATGCCATCTACATGGATATCTATCTATCTATCTATCTATCTATCTATCTATCTATCTATCTATACCATAGATAGATAAGTATGATTAAAATGAAGACTTAGCTCCTGCTATTAATGGGACAATTATTTGGATATCATTTTTAAAAATTTGTGTTTTTATTGGGGATGCCCTTGCTCAGTATATAACTGGATCGGGTGTCTAAAGACTGAAGTTTTCAATCTTAGCTCTGTCACAGAAGAATTACTAGTGGTTCATGAAATATTTATCATTAATATCTTCATGTAGAAAATAGGGATCACTAAATTTATTTCATGGAACAATTAATAGGACCTAGCTAAACAGTCCCCTGATATTTATGCAGAATCTAAAAACTGAATTTATAAATGTGGTAGTTTTTAATTCTGATATCATTGTCAATAACAAATACCACAGACATGATATTGACACCCTATTTTCAAGAGAAATGATACCTGTGCCAGCAACAAGTGAAATTATTTTCCCTTACTTAAAAAAAAAGATAACAAAACTATGATATGACATACATGCTTCCACAAAACTGTAACAGTTATATATAATTGTTTCTATGGAAATTTGATTTATGGCTTTAAGGAAAAATACAGCATTAAAACCATGTAACCCCTAATGTATTCTTTCCCTGAAACCATAAACACACCTCCAGTTATTCTGTCCAACAAAAATATACCACAGCAGGTGGATCCCCAAAATGTAAATAGTTTCAATCTCTTTGTTCATTTCAGTCTATTCCCTCAACAAAAACTTCAAACTGCAGGTGCATGAAGCATGCTTCTGCTATGACAAGAGCAGTGCATCTCTGTAACCGAGGCTTCACCTAATGATGTGTGAATGAAATGTTAACTGCAGCAAAGCGACTCCAAGCCAAGAAAGCCCCAGCTGAGCTCTCCTGGAAGGGGCCGAGCTGTAGGAACACACCAAGCACTGGAGTTGGAGCCTTCCTTGGTGCTGGGGTACTTCCTTCCTTTAGACTTCTGTCGCTTTGAGAACAGTGTAAATTAAACTTGGCTTTTCAATTGTCATACACGCCTCATTTTTAGAGCAAAAATTTGATTTCAGGCTAGAAGCTGGCATCTAACTTACTTTGAGATAGGACTAGGTTATAGGGAGGGTCAACCCAGTCAAAGAAAAACACTAACCAATTATTGCAGGAAAGTAGTTTCACAGCTGGAACTGGTTACATGGGAGGCAGTGGAAAGTTCTTAGGATAGTTGATTTAATTACATTTTTAAAACAAGGGAAACTAACTAGGAAAGGAAGCTAATCTCAAATGCAAGTAGGCCACCTCTAGCTGCTAAGTGTATTTGTTTCTTGTTTCCACACAAATCTTTACTATTATATTCATAAGTAGTTTCCACCACTTGTTCATCAATTGCTGAAAATTTTGGATGTCCCCTTGAGGATGTACATTCTTTCTGGAAGTTTCTGTGGGTTGGGGTCAGATCTAAATATTCAGACATCTTGCAGCAGAGAGACACAGAGAGAGATATGGAAGAAGGGAGGGAAGGAGGAAGGAAAGGATGAAAGGAAGAAAGAGAAATAACAGGTACTGAGAGAATAGCATTATTTTGGCATTTGGCATAACATTGGTGTGGATACTAAGGAAGCCCAAATTCTTCAAGAAAAGTTAACTCTCTTGTTCCTCTTATGTCCCCTCTATTCTCTTTCTCTTCCTTTATTTGTTACCACTTGTTTTTAGAAAAAGGAATATATTGTTGGCAAATATAATGAAACAGGAAGCTGCTGTAGCCTACCACATAAAATATCAGTAGTATGGCACAGGAGAATAGGGGAAATCAAATATATATAAATATATGAACTTAAAAGTATTCTCCACTGGACATCTCAAAAAAGTTTATTGTTGTTATTAAATACAGTAGATGAAATACATCTCTTGACATATATTTTTATTACTGTACAAATTAAACCCTTATGATTTCATCACTGTTGCCCATTTTCCCCAGAATCTCTCCAAAAATACTAAAGAATAGAATGTTTTTATCATTTTGATCCTCCGTCAGGCTAATCACTAGCCCTGGGGCCATACTGGACATACTGGACCCAGTTTTATTATCTTTGTAAGAGTTCTAACATTCAGGGTCAACACATAAGTCTGTAAACTAATACTTCACCCAGAGTACAAGACAGTTTGTGCTTTGTAGTAAAATGTAGTTTGGCTAAGAGGATGCACTTTGTAGGAGCAGGGTATGACCTTTCACAGGAAGCTTCATCAAAACACTGGTTAGCACTCTAATACCAATGAACAGGGGCTGGGGTACTGGGTGGTGTAATCTTTGCAGAGGTGCTATGACATTGATTGTCATTTGCCTTAAGTTCTGTTTATGTCAGCAACATATCCCAAAGTAATACCAAACGCCTCCTAATTTAAGGAAGTATCTCCACTTGAGTCTGGGAACAGGAGTAAATCTGTGAAGAGAAGTTAGAGGAAAGAGAGAAGAGTGCTGTCCAAAGAGATCAGCTGGCATCTAAGGAAGATGAACCACAGGCCACGGACCCAAAGTGTTAGAACAATTCATCACAACTGACTGAAGCAAAGAGAGTTGTTGGCCAACTTGACATTCCTCAGGGTCATTCTTCAAAGTTGAAGGTCTTCACACACAGGAAGCTGTACAAACTAGAAGCCACATCTGAATAGCATGTAACAGAAGGGAAGTTTGATGTCACTGAGCATTTGCCCTTCTTACAGTCTGCTGTTTATAAACAATCCAGCTATGCAAATAACCCGAAGCCTTTGATATCCATGATATCCATGATGATCTGGTATACCAGGGACTTAGGAGAAGGTGTTGAGTTTTTGTATGTTAAAACTTGTCAAGGACACATCAAAATGTAATAATGAAATCAACTACCAGGCAGATTGAATAGCAGATTTTGGCAGCTAAGAAGGAGCGTTCTCATTATAGGATGTGTAAGCTTGTGGGCTGCACTGCAATTAGAAACACTTTTTTTTTTGCTTGAATTCTTTGACTTTTTTTTTCTCATAAATGACAACAGCCAAAGACTGCTTTCCACTGACTAATTTGCATTATTCATCTTCCTGATGTTAAAGTTGTTAGCTTCTTAGTTGAACATCAAACTTTGAAAAATTGGGTCAATATTGTTGAATACTGGTGGGGCAAACACGGCTTTCCTTCTACTTATGGGTAGATTTCATAAGCAACAACCTAGTGAACCAGGTCAAGGGTTTCTGACACACAGCAAGACAGGCACAGAAGCAAATGGCTTCCTTTGACCTTTACTGTTTGCCCGAGCCAGTAGTAAAGCTCCAAGAAAGTCAAAAGTAACCTTAACAATTCCGAAAAGAAATGGATAAAAACTGACACAGGGAGAATTCAGCCTTTTAAGTACACACTGCAATATGCATAAAAGAGCAATCTAAGTCCTAAATTACTGGTCCCCAAAGAAAGGCTAATGGGGCCTTTGATACAGGGTGAAGATAATGGACAATGAAGTTAG
The DNA here is from genome assembly GCF_907164565.1 of Psammomys obesus. Classification (NCBI taxonomy): domain Eukaryota; kingdom Metazoa; phylum Chordata; class Mammalia; order Rodentia; family Muridae; genus Psammomys; species Psammomys obesus. Next base: position 6,490,287 of record NW_026587556.1, read on the forward strand.
GAAGGAAGTTATCATTTTTTTGTAAGACAAGAGCCTTTTATTTTTGAGGGGGAAATAAACATGGGGCTGGAGAAATGTCCAAGAAGCTAAAATTGCATCAGGCTCTTGCAGAATGATCCAAACTAGGTTCCTAGCGTCCAGGTCTAGCAGCTCAAAAACACCTGTAACTCCAGCTCTGGGAGAGTCTGACACCTCCGGCCTCTACAGGAGCCTACATTCACATGTACATGCACATACACAGACATACACACACACACAATTGAAAATGATGTAAATGTTAAAAAAATACACATAGGACTTGGCTTGTAAATCCTTAAGAGATAAGAGGAACTAAAGAGAAGAATTAGACATGCATTTATGCTTTTTCTTTTACAGGAACAAAAGAAATATATAGTTAGTTTTTCTTTACATCAATGACCATGTTTAAATGCATTCTGATACCAATCTTTGTATCAGATTTTAGGGGTACAGAAGAATGTTAGAAACTTCCTCCACATATTCATGGCCAAGTAAAAGTGATAGAGACATTAAGAGTAGCCTTTGTGTGGTGCTTAGCAGAAGTTTGATGATGGAATGATTAAGTTTGCTATTCCTGGAAAAGATGGAGCTGTAGTTCAGTCTAAAAAGCTGAAAAGGCATTTTCAGGACAAATCAGAAGGAAAAGCCTGAAGAGTGAAGAGAATGCCACCAATCAAAGCACAGAACTTTGGAATACTGTATGAGGAATGGATCTGAAGGCTTATACAGGATGCAAGATGAGATTATTGTAGAATTGTTGAACTTCTTTGTGTGTGCATGTCATGCTGGGGAGTGAATCAGACATGAAATTCTGAAGATCAAATATTCCACAGTAAGTTGACACAAACTATATTGATGCTGTTTATAGAGATCCTATGTGGCTTTCAGAGACTAGAGATTGTATTCAGACAATTGTTTTTTTTTTTT
>NW_026587556.1:6491241-6548566 GCF_907164565.1 Psammomys obesus
AAAAAAAAAACAGCCATAATCCAAACAAAAAGTCAGTGAGCTCCAGAAGGAATGCCCTGCAATAGAATTAGGAATACGTGACTAAGGAGCCAACCTATAGAAGAGCAAAAATAGGCTGACGAAGTCAATATGAAAAACTCATAGGCATAATTTTAATGATTGTAACATGAGAAAGAAGACTGTATCTGATTTTTAATATCACAAAAGTATTCAAATGAAAAGAATATAGAAAAACTATTCATAGCTCACACTGAAACATATGTCCTTACTGATTTTCAGTTTTTAAAATAAACTATATAGAGAATGTACAAGGTTATGAAATTAGTGAGATTTTTCATTTAGCCTTTTGGCCCTTTTATCTAACCAAAACTTCTTATACATGGCATCAATAGTGACGTATCTTCAGGTTTTTTGTTTTTCTAGAAGAATAAGCTAGTTAAGAAGAAAAAGCACACTTATTAATCTAACCAGTTGGATTTTTGTCAAAATTTACTGGGCATTTGAGCTCTTACACTGTGAATGTCGAATTTCTCCTTCAAAAATATGTCAAAAGCAGATATTTCAGGGGTACTTCATAGATCATGAAAGTATAAAGCTTCAAGCATGCCAGGTACGTGGGAGGTGACTGCATGCAAAGCCAGGGTGGGTGACCTTTCAATGCTTTCATGTAACCTTGATCATTTCAGGGTATTCATTAAGCCCAGTTATAACAAAGGATCCTGCTGGACATTAAAGATGACTCCATATATTCTTTAAAGACACAATTCCAGTGTTTGGGAAGAATTTGTTCAAAATGGTAAGGAGTGAGGTGAATGACTTTAGACTTTAGTTCAAATATTAAATAAGAAGGAAAAATGGTTAATGAAGTACAGGTTTTAAAAACAAGATATAATAGTTATTTTCCTCATAGTATGTTATAAAATAACATAAACACCGGCTGACCTTTAATCCATTAAACACAATCTTTTAAAACTTGAAGTGAAACCATTAATTGACTGCCTTGGCTTGGCTATGTGCAAATGAAAAACCCAGAAAAGTCTGGGTTTTGTTTTCTGACAAAGGTCAGAAAAATCAATATTGACAAAATAAAAATATCTCATTAAATGTCTTGGTCCTAAGTCCCTGAAATGCAGAATGGAATGTACATAGAGGCTGTCAATCCCCCTAAGAGGAAAAAGTGGGAAGGGTTACACTCCTGTCCTTCCCTTTTAGCACAAAACAATAATGCAGTAGTCAAGCCTAGAATCCCCTCTTGTCCCACCCACTCCACAGTTAGAGAGTCCAACAGAAGAGTCCATTCTTAAGCAGATGACTTAGTTCCTGAAACAGCTTCTTTGGCTCTGAGGATAATCAGATTTGTATTCTTATGCCATCTTTGCATAGCTCTTGCATCTTAGCCAAACCACTTCAACTATATTTACCTACATTTTCATATATAAAATTAATGTGTGGTTTATAAATTCAAAATGTTACATTTTATAAATGATAATAGCTGGTTCTTGGGTTTTTTTAAGAATAAAAATATGCAAACATTGCTTAGTATCTGGCACATAATTGGCATTCAGTAATTATTAAGTCTTGTAGTCAGATAATTATTATATTTTTGACATTTTAGGTAGCAATTATAGACCCAAAATCATAGAGATGTTTAAGGGGGAAAAAATCTGGTCATTCCTGAAGAAATTAACAAAGCACATTCTTATAAGCCTTAAAGTGTGAACAGACCATGAAGTGAGTGATTTTTCAAAGTACAAATAAAATTCTTCTTTACAAGCAGTGAATATTACTTTGCTTTACTTTGTGTCCATATATAGGGGCTTGTTCTTTGTATCCAAAATAATTTTTATATACTCAAGAGAATAAAGGTGCACTAAGGAGGAAGACACAATTTTTAAAATTAGTTCTAACTGGTTTTTACTATGCTGTGCAACAAGCTGAGAGATGTATCTGCTCCATATATATTTCTTAAATAATTTAAGAATTAGTGAACCAGAGACTCATCATTCCCATGGGGGAAGCATTTCCCTGGGAACTATAGGTTTCCTTCTTGGTCATTTATTTCCCCACCTCTCAGATCTGGGACAAACTACTAAAATTTATCCTTTATTTTCTCCCCTATAAAACTAGTTTCTCATACCTGCTTTCTCGGTTATTTTTAAAAGACATCCAGATGAGCGAACAGCCTGCTTTCCACTTGGTCTCTTACCCAAACAGTTGATGAACATTAAAGTCCTGGTAGTGGAAGTTCATTTCACGGAGGCATGTTGGTTCTGTTCTGGACCAGACCTCAGGGGCCCACTGAGGTTGGAATTCAACAAAATAGCAAGCACTTATGCTCTGCGAGGTGACTTTTGAGTTACTATAACGTCATAGTGTATTTAGGACTTAAAGAACACTAATTAAAATATGTCCACAACAAATGTTATTTACTTTGCCAAAGTTTCGAGAAAATGGCTCTTCTGTGTAGCTGAGGAGATCTACAAAACATTTTAAATTGCTGTTATAAAATGTTCCTAGTGACTTGTTGGCTTACTTTATGACCACATTTCTTTCTTATCCTTGATGACAGGTTGAGGAGATTGTAATAACTAGTGCTCTCTGTTATTAGTCTGTCTGCTGATACAACACATATACACAGCCAATTTGATCTATTAGATGAAACATATCGTGGGTTCAAGATTCACTATAGAATTAGAAGTGTGATTTTTTAAAAAAATATATTTTTTTATTACTTCCTTTTTCTTAATTTCAATATAGGAAAAATTCTCCAGTAAGTTCAAAATTAAAGCTTTTTATGTTTAAGTAAACTATGCCATTGCCTTATCTAATCTTAAGAATAAATAAATAAATAAATAAATAAACAAATAAACAAATAAATAAATAAATAAATAAATAAATAAATAAATAAATAAATAAGAGTACTATGACCTTTAGGCTGGGGATCTGTCCTTATTTCTATCTGTAACGGGGAGAATCATATAAACTCTCATATCTCAAAGCATGATGCTTAGACACTAATTCTGTGAAATGTGGCAAAAACAAAGATGCCACAGTCAGACAAACACAACATATGACAGTTTCCTCTCGGAGATGGACCTACAAACCCTTGCCATGAGAGCCCACACTCTGACTTCCAGGAGAAAGGGCTCACACATGCGCATTGCTCTCAGCGAGCCCCTCACTTGGCTTATGGCAGTGTTCACTGCACTTGGCTCCTAGGATTAAAACCACGACTTTAAAAGTCATAATATACTTGAGAGACTCAGATGTAATTTTATTTCCAATAGTTATAATAACATTAACTAATCATATTGCATGCTACTTTACGGTGAGCCCCACAGTAAGAGCTTTAATTTTCTCATTTAATCCTCACAGAGATCCTGTAAGAGACAAAGTGCTGTAAATAACCACACACATACACATACACGGACACACACGCAGAGGCCATACAAATACACACACATCACACATACAACACACACACCACACACACACCACAAATACATAAACATGCCACACATACACACACACCACACATACAACAGGCACACACACACCACCCACCCATATACATACACAAACACACACAAACACACATACTCATATTTGCCACACACACACACAGCACACACCCACATACACCTACCTAGACACACACTCCACACACGCTACATATGACACACAAACATACATACATAAATAAATAAAATAAAACCACATGCCACCATTCAATAGCTTTATTTTCCAAGATGTTTAAAAAGACACGCAGCATGCTTTATTCCTCTTTCCACCACATCCCAGCATCAATGACTTAAAACAGAAAACTTCAGGCAGGACTACTATGAATTACTGAGCAGCATAACACTGCACAAAATATAGACAGACTTTAAAGAAAGGTGAATTTTCTAATAAACTAACCTGATTTGTTTCACTTTGAACAAGGAATTGCTGATTGTTTAAAGATTCACAGCCTACTAGGCTCTTCGGTTGCAACACTTAAAAAGGAATTAGACTTGAGAATTCCAAAGCTTCATTAATAAACCTGATGTACCTTAAAAAAGTATGAGAGAGCCAGGAAATACACTAGTCTTTTCAGAACACCCCGTTCCACAAACCTCACTTGGGTATGATCTAAAGAAACATATTTTCCAAAGGGGAGTTAATGAGATGCAAGACAACTTGTATTTTCCTCACCCACATCAAATTTGTTAACTAAAATTTAAAGGTTTTCTAGATTGTTCCTACTTACTCATTTGTTAAATTAAAGCCTACTTCTCATTGATGGTGATGAGATCATTAATAGACAAATTATACAGAGCCAAACTAAGAATAAGTAAACCCAAGCTAAATATATCACAAGGTTGATATAACTTATCCATAGACGCAGTTTCAGGATTCCCAATATCTGAAGCAAGAAAAATCCTCTGGAAAATTAAAATAAAGCATTTGACTTAAGATACAGAGCCTGGTCTAGGAGAAGGCTCCGTGTGCAAGGGCACTTTGACCAAGCCAGATTCTACCTCTGTAATCACAGGGCGGAAAAGAACAGATTCCTCCTCACTGTCTTCTACTTCTATAGATACACCATGACATGAGTGCACCCACACACAACACACATACACACACACACACACACACACACACACACACACTTAAATGCAATTATATACAAATCATACCATTGCATAGCTCATGTCATAGAGGCATACCTAAATGATATTAACTTTTGTCAGTTTATTCAATTGTCCATTAATCCAGTTCAGACTTCAATAAGCACCCCAATAATAACCCTTTTATGGGCAATGATTATTATTTTGCTCAAATAAAACAAACAAAAATCAAAAATCCACAGTATTTTGAAATGTGGACTTACTCTGAATTCAAGACCAAGGTAAATGTGAGTCTAGTTGTTTATTATGTTGTATATTAAAGATGTTAAGTAAAATTTTAGGAGCATTTGTGTATAAGTACAAGTTTAAAAATAATGTCCTTAAGAATAAAGGGGTGTTATCTTTGCACTGTAATGAAGGCAAGCACTTAGAAAGCAGTGAGAAGTCATTTTTACACATACCTGGTTTCTGGAACATATATGTCACCTAACTTCATCTGCAAACAATCCTGTTCCATAGACACTATCACTATCTTGCTCTATTAATGAAGAACCTATGGCTCAAAACAAGTTAATCAGAATACTCCAGACCACAACCAGGAGGGGAATGTGACTATCGACTATTGCATGGCTCATGTCATTCCTAACCTGCTGCTCAAAAGAGTTCTAACACTGTAGAGGACAGGATGCTAGGCTCTGTTTGTTTGTTTGTTTGTGCGAGACAGGGTTTCACTGTGTAGCATTGGCTGTCTGGACTCTCTTTGTAGACTAGGCTGACCTCGAACTCACAGAGATCCCCCTGCCTCTGCTTCCCTGAATGCTGGGATCACAGGCGTGTGCCACAGCACCTGGCTGAGGCTCATTTTCTAAGTGAGGCATCAAAAGCACCAGGAGGCCAAATTGGCTCTTTACCACATCCGAACACCAGATCACTCCACCACAGTTTCCCCAACCAGCGTTTCTTTTGTCTAAAGGAGGGCAGTGTGCGATGCTGACCTCATGGTTAGAGTGTCTGTGACATCCTGAAGACACAGAACAAGCTAATAATAACAACGGTGTTTTCTTTCCTCCTCATTTTTGGCTCATGGCAACATATACTGTAAGTTTATTTGTCAATTTGACCATTGTACTAAACGTACAAAGGAATATAATTAAGATAAAGTAAAAACATAATAAATAGACTAAAAATACACTATTTTCACAAGCAAGAACCACAGTTTTCTAAGCTACATTCCCTAGAGCTAGAGAATATACTTCTAATGAGTTTTGAGTAATCACATAAATTGGAAAACCTAACCTTGTAATGCCTGATAGTGATCTAAACTACTTAGCTATGTTTTGTATTATACCACAAAACAGTGGTTTGTTCACGAAATGTAACAAAATATCATGTGTTACTCATATTTGGCCTTAGGCTCACATATGTTGAAACCATAATGCCCAACAATTTTCAGTGTGTTTGGACAACCAAACTTACTCTATGAAAGTGACCCAAAAGGAAAACCCTATTCCATTAAAAACACAAATTGCTAAGAGCTAAATGTTTAACTGCTGCCTAGAATGTATGGAGACTGAAAGTAGAGTACTGATTTTCCCACCTGAAAAATGAAAAGGGAGCACTGAGAAACCACACAGGGAAGCTGTAAATTAGCTACATCCTGACCCACTTCATACATGCCGCATTATGTAATGTGCAAGAAACAGGATCCTAGACCCCAACAAAGGGCTGTTTGATACTGAGCTCCAGAGAGGCAGACAGGCTGCCTGGTGTGATAAATTAGGGATATTTTAAGGGGACACAGAACCTCCGTGATTCATATTAAAAATTCATGGGTTGACTATCCCCAATTCAAGCTACTAAAAATCCATGTGAACGATACTTATGGATAGGATTTAAGCTCTATCTTCTCTAAAGACAGTCCTGTAATGTTAATAATGGGAGTGAAACCGGGTTGTGGCGGTGCACACCTGTAATCCCAGCACCCGGGAGGCAGAGGCAGGTAGATCTCTGTGAGTTTGAGGCCAGACTGGTCTACAAAGTGAGTCCAGCACAGCCAAGGTCATACAGAGAAACAGTTTTTTATCCCCCAAAGAACTTCCCAGAGACTTTAAGTGCCGATGTGAATTATGAAGAAAGTCTTTAAGGGTTTCTCATACTCATTGTAGTTTTCTTGTCTATAAGAAATAAGATTTCTCAACATGATCTATACAATTCTTTCTCCTCTTTGAAAGGTTAAAAATTCTAGGCATTTTTCAGAAATAGTTATGCATATGCGTGTAAATAAAAATCAATGTTTGTTCATTCTTGAATCAAAATAAATTTAATCCTTTTCCATCTTCCCATTCCCAAGCCCACCCATAAAGAACTCTATCTTTGATATTTTATCATGCCTGTTATTTGATGCTTTAAAACACTTTAAATTCATCTTGAGTTTATGCTTAAGTCATTTCTAATTTAATATGACTTTTTATAAACATACCTTGCTTGCTATCCAATATAAAATGCTAAAGTTCATAGACTCAATGATAAAGATTTGAACGTAGAAAGTTAAAGAGGAAATGTTTTGGAATTCTTACTTGTAAGTCATGTCCTCGCTAAGGCATTGGAGGTTGGTCTAACGCTAATTACTGGCCCTCAAGATCTGGTTACTGCACGCAGGACACACCCATCCTTGTTTGTGTAAACCTGCCTAAGACATTATACCTGTTGGTTCATTAAACAACCTATACCTGGATAGGGCAGAATGGGGCAGGTATGGCTAGGTTCCTGGGCTTTTGAGGAGGATCACAAACAGTCAGATGGCAGGAGAGGATGAAGGAGGACCTCATGATGGGTTAGGTGGTGGAGAAATCACATGAGCGAGGAGAAAAGACTCCAAAAAGGCATGAAAAGTCCTAGATGAAGAAAATAGCAAGTACCATGGGGTTATGCATGGAAGATAGACCATAGAGGAGGATTAAGGTGGATAACATTGGATGGGAGCTGGGAGATGGAAGGTGAGGATTCTGAGGCAGTATATGGAAAATATGTGCACGGCCCAAGGTAAATAAGGCAATGGTAAAGCTAACAGGTGTCTCTGTCTTATTATTTGTATAGCAGGTTAAGCAATACCTCCATGATACTCTTAGGGCTAATAATAACATTACATGGCCCAAAATACCATTTTACTTTTTATTTACAACAACACTAACGCAAAATGTTACCCAGACTTCTTCCCCAATAATGTTTCATATCCCTCGATGTAAAAGAGACATGTGTGGTTCTCCCTGCTGCCTGCCTGCCTTCACGCCTCTCTTCCTAAATCATCCACTGAGGCCGTGGGTCTACGCCGGTGACTCTCACACCCTCCCCCAGTATGTCCTAGCTCTGAGCTCACGCCCATCTGTTTACTGGATATGTTTAATGCAGTCACCTCAAGCTCAACATAGCCAAAGTACAAGTTGTGATTGTGACAGCAAACCTCTATTCTCCCATCCCTGCATCCATCTCACTTCCACTTCACATCTTCCCTAATTTCTGTTTCTTCATCCTATACAATCAGTCTCTACCTCTTGAAATTTTCCCAATAGCCTTTTTCCTAGGGTCTATGTGACTATTATCCTTCCCTTTTCTTCTCTGTCCTATTAGAAACACAAAGCTGCTTGTTGCAGCTTTATCTACTCTCTTACATTCTCTCTGTCTTTCTGAGACAGATTCTAAACTGCAAAGCAGTCACCACTCTACACTCAAAGCAATAGTTAAACATGTAACTCTTAGCAGTTTGTGTTTTTAATGGAATAGACACCAAACAGCGGTTTGTTCATGAACTATAACCGCATATCACGTGACATTGCACTATGGACTGCACACAAGGCTTTGTACATAGTAGGCAAATGTTCTATTATTGACCTAAGTCTCACACCCTTGCTTTTAAGACAAGTTTTCATCATGTAGATTGGGCTGCCCTTGAACTTGCTGTCTAGCACAGGATTAATATTGTCCTTTGGAAGCCTGAAATCCAAGGAATGGACAGTGGTAAAAGGTGAGGCTGATATAGTAGTTTGAATCAGAATGTGAATGGCCTCGTGCTAGGGAGACTGGATTATACCCAGCCAGAGAACGGAAGTCGTGAAGGTCTAGAAGCATACATCCAAAATTATTTGCACAGCACAAATTGGTTTTCATGGTTTAAGGGGGAAAAAACTGGATGGGTAGGAAAAGGTGGAGTGGATCTGGGAAGAGTTGGGGAAAGGAAAACATGTATGAAGATTTCAAAGAACTAAGAGAAATACAAATAAAAATTTTAAAATGAAAAAATTAGCGCTCCTTTATGACTTTGAACTGTTCTTTTCTTCACTTGTCCTAGTGAAAAACCTATGAATAATTCTGTAAACTTGAACTCACTTGCTGTATGTGGGAAACCACTTTGAATAGTTTTAAAATACTGAATTGCTCCACAAGCACGAAAAAGAGTCAGAGCAGGCCCCGCTCTCAGTGTTAGGAATCACACAAGAACACCAAGCTACTTACTCTTATAGGCTCCCTGACATCTGTGGCACCCATGAGTCCAGGTCAGTTGATTCTGTGGGCCATGTTTTTATGGTGTCCCTGACCCCTCTGGTTCGTCCAGTCCTTCATCCCTATCCTCCACAGGACTCCAAGAACTCCACTTAACATTTGACTGTGGGACTCTGTGTCTATTCCTGTCAGTTGCTGGATGAAGTTACTCTTGTCTCTCTGATAAAGATTATGTTAGGCTCAGGTCTCAGAACACTCTGCAGGCGGGGCAAACCATAGGTCAAAGGTTTTTGTGGCTGAGTTGGTGCCCCCGAGTTTCCATTTAAGGAGCCTTCCCTGCCTACTGAGTTGTCTCATCCAGCTTTGATGTAATGGTATGTGCCTGGTCTTATTGTAGCTTGTTATGCTCTGGTTGATGTCCCTGAGAGGCCTGCCCTTTTATGAGGAGAGGCTGAGGAGAGGTGGGCATGGTGGAAAAGGGAGGTGGGGAGGAGATACTGGGGAGAGTGGTGCAAGGGAAAACTGCAGTCAAGATGCAATATATGAGAAAAGAATTTTTTTAATGTTTAAAACACTGAGGTGTTAAAAAATACAGCTGCTTCACAAACCAAGAGATTTCACTGTGATTATTTTAAATTTGGGGACCACTGGCTGCGCTGCTCATAATACCTGCGATGTCAACAGAATAATCTGTGTTTGACTTGCAGCTCTCACACTCATAGTTAGTCTAAAGCCTTCATCTTCTGACTGTCATTATGGCTTCAGGTATACAACTGGGCGTGATAATTCAAGACTTAGACAGCAACCAGATTAAAGAAGAGGTAACAAAGTCGATTCTATAAAAGAGCTACGGGCCAGGCAGTCCGGATGAGACTTAACAAGCTATGGGCAGATGGCAATGGTAGAGAACTCCCCTTTCAGTGGACTAGGAAAAGAGGATAGGGAGGAAGGTGGAGGGAGGGTGGGACTGGGAGGAGTTGAGGGAGGGGGCTTCAATAGGGATATATAATGAATAAATTGTGAAAAAAAAACCCTAAAAAATGCTACAAGCTAGTATACAGATTTCATAGTTCATACTGTCTTTAATGCAGCTATTCCACTCCCTAGCATGAAAACAGACACAGAAAAGTCATGAACAATATTAGGAGTGATGGCCCCCACTTGTAATTCCAACACTGAGGAGACTGAGGCAGGAGAAATGCCTTGTAAATTCAAGTCCAGCTTGGACTGCAAGGTGAGAACTGTCTCTCAAACAAACACCCTGAATAAAACAAATTAACAGCAAAAATGCACAAACAAATGAATATATAGCTGATTTAAAAAAAACAATTCTCATGTGTCATAAATAGATTTTTTCAACCAATAAAAATCAGAAGCAATCGGGTGTGGTAGTACATGCCTTTAATCCCAGCACTCTTGAGGCAGAGGCAAGTGAATCTTTATGGGTTCAATGGTTTAATGTGTTCCAGGCCAATTGGGGCTACTTAATGTGACCTTGTCTCCAAAAAGGGAGAAGAGGGATTGAAGAGACTGTGTACTGGTTAAGAGCATGTATTGCTTTTGCAGAAGACTCAAAAGTGGGTGCTGTTCCTGGCACCCACGCGGTGGCTCACAACCATCCTAACTCCATGAGAGCTGACCCCCTCTTCTGAATTTTGCAGGCACAATGTAGTGTACATACATACATGTGGACAAAAACACTTATACACAATTTTTTAAATTTCCCATGAAAATATTTTTGCTGTTATGCTCAAGCATGGGTGATGGATTTGTTATAGCAGCATGGTTGAGGGGTTACTCATGACAGCATGAGTGACTGACAGTAGTTGCATTACTGAAAGACCCACCAAAGTTGGATGATGACTCGGGACAGCTGCATCCAGAGAGCTTCCATGCTGCCTTACAGACAGTTGCACCAGAGTCGCTTCCTGCTCACTTAGGATTAGGGAGGGGCCTACTGAACCTGTAACTCGCTCAGCTTCCTGAGCCTGCTAAACTGCCTGTGTCCAGTAAGTTCCTGGTAGGTTTTCTGAGCTTCCTGAGTTGTATAAGCATTTCTCTTTCCTTCAGAAGCAATCGACAACATTCAGTGGCAACACTAGGCAACCTAGTGGACCGTGTTTTCATTCTCCGCTATCCTGTGCCTTCTCTGCTATTCTGTTGTCTCCCTTTGTGCTTCATCTGTGGGATAGGCACTTTGATACAGTGCCACATGGTTTTGAAACCCATACTCTACAATGTTGAAAATTAATAACACCGAATTTTAAGCATTATTTTTATATGTCTTACGTATATTTCTCCTAAAAGAAAGCCAGGATAATCTTTTTAAAAAAAAATTTAAACCTTCCAAGTTAATAATAACTGTAAAAGAAACTTTATTGCTTCTCTTAAAAAGCTTTATAGTGCTAAGAGAGTATCATCATTTGTAATAAGTAGAGAAAAAAATCCCTAAGATCTTAAAACTGTGTGTGGACAACTGTTAAAATATATAGGATGAGGTCACTGGTCTTTTGGAGGGGAGGGACAGTCATCCTAGAAAGAGCAGATGCAAAACAGAATGAAAGATACCAGGTGGAAGGAAACAGCTCAAATTAGGATTATTAAATTGCTATAATAAAGTATTTGAAGATGGATTACCTTTAAATACCTTTATTTTACTCATAGTGTTGGAGGCTGAAGCCCAAAACAACATAGATCCAGCTAAGGTAAAGGGGTCTGTAGTGTTTGTTTCTAAAACTCTCCTTTTGGAGGGTTTTTAAGCCTCTACCTCCCTTCTATCAACTCCCCAACCCTTGGTAAGAGAGAGAGGTTAATGGGGAGAGGGAGGCCCCTTTACTTCTTCCAGCTGTTTAGTGTCGATGGTCTTCAAGTGATATACCAATCTCCTTCAAAAGCACATGAAGCCAACAGTCTCTGCCAAGCCATGGAGCCTCGAATGGTTTCTCTCCGTCTGTCTGCTCCAAACTGCCTCACTGTCCATCTCTGGTCTCTAAACTTCTACTTGCCACATGCCAACACTGTACACCATGACCTCTTTCTGGGCTCTCAAACCTATATCCTCTGAGTCCTAGGCCATGCTCCTCTCTGTGCTGCCTGTGGAAGGATGTTACCAGAGGCAAAACGCCACGCCCACATGAGACAATTAATAGCTGGGAACAAATTATAGCCCAACTAAAACCCCAAACTTGGGATTAAAACAAAAACCTATTTACATAACATAACTGAGTTTACAAAGAAACCAAAGCTTCCATTATAGGGGTCCTTTAGCTATATCATGTCATGGCAGATAGATAATGGTAGGATTGTACATGTTAGAGAAACCATGAAGAGACAGAAAGCCTGGGCCAGGAAAAAATGATAACTTGGGGTTTTGTTTTCTTTTGTTTTGATTTTGCTTTCTTTTTTTACAACACTCTCATGATATCTAGTAAGAGCTGTACCAATTTCTTCCAAGAATAACACCCTTTATGACCTAATTATTTTCCACTAGTCCTACCTCCTATTTGTTCAAAACTGTCTGCCAATATTGCCATAGTAAAGACAACCAACACCTGAGCTCTTGAAAAACACACAAGACAATCCAAAGCAAGACATAGTTTTTCTAGGTTCTCACAAGACACTTCCTGTTAATTTAGCAACTTATATTTTCGAAAGCTTTCTCTATGACTTGTAAATAGCCATAGTTTAAGGATAGATCTAGGATCTAACTTTTCTGAGAGTAGTAGGAGTACATTAGCAAACTTCAGATGAACCTATCTGAAGTGAAAAGCAACGTTTAGAACCCCGAGAACTGTCTATCATGCTCACTTGATACATTGTTTTTTCTAGGGTGCATGAAGCCCTGGGTTTGATTCCTAGCACTTCATCAAAGGGCATAGTGTCTTATCAAATTACACACCAGTAATTCCAGCATTCCAGAAGTGGGCACAGAGGATCAGAAAATCAAGGTCCTCCTTTAGTTAACCAGAGCCTGCTTAATAGAGACTAGTATATCATGACATAGAGGTCAGTCTGAGTTACATAAAATTGTAAGTATTATCCAAAACAGGCTAAATGAATTATATCAAAGTTGGGATGTTGGATGCTTTAAAGTAAGGCTTCAGGCCAAGGGCAAGCCTGCGTTTTTAAGACACCTACTTTGAATTTGGCCATGAAGTTTAGATCTCATTTGTATTTTGAGTTTTCTGAGGAAGGCAGCTGTCATCAAATACTAGAAGAGAGAAGCGTGAGGTTAGTGTGATACACCACATTTCGGAATTTCATGTTGATTCATGAAGTTCATGTTGACAACAAAAAAATCAGGCTGTTTTGCAGTTCACTTAATTATCTCCATAAAGGAATCTAAACCTTCAAAGTTGCTTCTAAGCAGTATGCTTTTGTCACTCTATTACCGCAGTACCATATGGATATGTGGCCAGGCCCTCTGTGCTCAGTGGTTATAGTCCAACAGGAAGTTGGTGCCTTGCTTACTTTTTTGTGGTTGATGAAACAAACTGAGATCCCCAGGTCAGTAGAACATATCATTAGATTTATGGTTTGTAGAATGTGCTTCAGTTATTGGTGTAAGTCGCAAAGATTGTTATGGAAGCTACTTGCTAAGAAAACTTGAATTCATCTCTTTTGAGGACCCTACAAGTGGTTTGGATGTATGAATTTCATACTAACATGGAACCTAAAAACACAAGTGCCTTCTTTTTCTTCTTTTCTAAAATTGATATTAGATTCATGAGATCCCAATTTTGTTGCCACAATACACATAATGCATTCCATGTTTTGATCAAAATTATGAGATCAAAATATTAAATATGGGCATCTGACTAGGGGCAGCACATGAACAGAGCATGACTGTCTCCCTGGTCAGTCTAGAGGGGTTTACACAGGGTGTGGAGACCCTCCAATTGACTTGGCCTATGACAGATGAAATCATTATCTAATCTCAGTAGAGATGACCTTAGAGTCTGTGCAGTTTCTGCCACTGTTCTATAAAACCGCTAAACCAAATTCAGTAGCTTTTTACCCTTTAGGAAACCTGTCTTTCCCCCTCTCAATTTTCCTGAGTTTTCCCCTTTTTTTCTCAATTTCTTACCTTTCTGTGATAATACTTATAAGTCTGTTTTCAGTTTTCTTACTCCCAAGAGAGTCCTCACCATCAATTTTCTTTGACACAAGACAATAAACTTTGACCACTGTCTCAAGTTGTGATACTTGGAGTGATAATGTTCTCCTCATGACTTGTAGACTATCTAACAAAAACTCTAATTCCAGGCATGGGTAATCTCTTTTTGGGTTATTGGTCAGGGGAAGCCAAGAGACTCCTAAAACAATGTAGGTAGGGTCTTGATGTTCTCATTAGTTGATCACCTCCCCCTGAGTGGGGAGCAGCCTTACCAGGCCACAGAGAAAGATAATACAGCCACTCCTGATGAGACCTGATAGACTAGGATCAGAAGGAAGGGGAGGAAGACCTCCACTATCAGTGGACTGAGGGAGGGGCATGGATGGAGAGGGGGAAGAGGGTGGGATTGGGAGGAGAGGTGGGAGGGAACTACAGGGGAGATACAAAGTGAATAAACTGTAATTAATTAAAATTTAAAAATGAGTTGAATAAGAGTGAATTCCCAGCATCATGGCATATTAAGTCCTTGGGTCACTCAAAACTGGGCTACAAAAGGTTCTCTTACTCTCAAAACCTGATATCATTTTTACCAGAACAATAACAACAAGAAGGGTTCATTTTTAATTCTGTGATTCATAGAGTAAGTCAGGTCCTCAGTCTCCTATGTCTTCCCCTCTCTATCCCCTCCCCCCCCCCACAAACAAAATGATAAGGGCTTTTTACAATTTTATTCTGAAAGCTGACTTGAAAGATTTGGAGACTAATAAGCAAAGTCCTGGAGGGTCTCTCATAAAACCTGGATATTCACAAAATTAGTTGCTTGCATGACAATATGCGAATGTGGTACCAGCCAGCCCTGATCACCCACCATCCAGAAACAAAAATCAGAAACATCCTGATGGAGAAATGGTCATGCAGCTTGCAGAACCCAGACTGAGTTTAAATTAGAATTTACACCCAACTAATGAGAGAATGTATTAATTCTGTTTCTGTTATTTGTTTACTAAAATTCTTCACTCTTATTTGTTTGTTTATAGGTTCCTGAAAAAAAATAGGATTAATAAGATTGTTCTGTGCACACGTCCAGGAAAAAACTGACAGCCAAAACATACTGTCTTCTACCTCAGGGGTGGATCATGGTACCAGTCCTGTAGATGGAGCTGCAAGCAAAGCCATCAGCATGAGGACTATTACCCTGGGTTCTATAGGTACAGTGAACTTCAGAGGAAAGTGAAGTCTTCTTCATATTTGTGTAAAACCCACAGTGAAGAAACACAGGAATGCCAGCAATAGAGGCAGTTGTGAAAATGCTCCATTGTTCTTTAAAGTTGAATAGCATTCCAATGTTGGCATGTGCCACATCTTCATTATCCATTCATCAAACAAGAGACATTTAGGTTGTTGGGCTCGCTTTATAAATTGAATGGCAATGAACATGGCTGAACAAGTATCTGTGGAGTAGGACATTAAGTGCTTTGGGCATATGCCAAGGAGTGGGATGGCCGGGTCATATGGCAGGTTTATGTTTAACTGTTGGGGAATTTCCCACACTGATTCCTATAGTGGTTGGATCATTTTGCAATCTCAT
Organism: Psammomys obesus; assembly: GCF_907164565.1. NCBI lineage: Eukaryota > Metazoa > Chordata > Mammalia > Rodentia > Muridae > Psammomys > Psammomys obesus. The sequence continues at coordinate 6,507,053 of NW_026587556.1, forward strand.
GAATATTAAGTGAGTGTTCCCCCTTTCCCACGTTCTCACCAGCATTTGTTGTCGGTTGTTTTCTTGATCTTAGCCATTCAGACAAGGGTAAGATAAAACTTCAAAGTCGTTTTAATTTTCATTTCCCTAATGGCTAAGCATACCAAATACTTTTTTAAATGTTTCTTAATCATTTTTATTTCTTCTGAACTCTGTTCAGATACATAGCCCATTCATGAAATAATGAAATTTGTAGGTAAATGAGAGCAACTAGAAAATATTATATTGAGTGAGGTAGACCAGACCCAGAAAGACAAATACCTATATTCTTTCTTATTTGTTGACTCTACTTCCAGATCTTTACATGTGAGTATGCAATTTGGACAGACCACAGTAAAAAGTGATTGCTGGGAGAAGGGGATGGGGAAGGGGAAAATTAGGACATAGGTGTTTTGAAGTGGGAAATAGAAAAAAAAAATGGAACAAGAACTTTACTTGGGAAGGTAGGAAAGTGATATTATAGAAGGAGAGAATGGAAGGAGGGATAATAATACTAAGAATCTTTGAAAAGACCATAAATAAATAAACATTTTATATTTATTTTAAAATAATATATATTAAAATTATATATAAATGTATATAATATATATCATATATAATGAGATTGTAACACTTGGGTGATAATGTCCCTCCCACAAGACCCATTATACTATCTATTAAAAAACAAAAAAAAAACAAAAAAACCCAAGTGCTATGCACAGAAAACCTGCTTTCAAGTTGTTGATCACGGAAGAATAAGAGACTCCAAAAACAGCATAGGCTACTGCCTTTGCCTTTGGTTGCCTTCTGAACTTGAAGGTACATCCTTATCGTTAAAGATACCAAACATGCCTAACATAGGAGCTGGAGGAATTGAGGTGGTGCTGACCTTGAAGCCTCCTTCTTGAGAACTAGCTTTTATAGTATCTGAAGGTTATAAATAAGCTATGAAGGTAGAAAAGCAATCAACAGCCCTACCCAGGTATGAAGCCTATAGACCACAACACTGATCAGCACAAGATATCCCAAAGGGTAAACTAGTGGTATTTATATTTTGGGGGTAACCAAAAGAGCTAATTGGACTTAAAGCCAGCTTAATAGGAGGGAGATTTTGAATGACACTGTAAACATAGCCTACTACTGGCATTTGCTGACCCTGTGTAGTTCCCAATAGCGTTCTAAATCCTTATTCCCACTGGGAATTGTGGCTTTCACCCATTCAAAAGGTTCTATTTGCAGTAGAGAGAGAGCATCACAGAAATCAAAAACTGGCAAAAATTTAGAGAACAAAATTGTTGTGTTGCAGCTTATAAAACTACAATACAATGGCATATTACTCAGCAACAAAAAATAAGGAAATCATGAAATTCGCAGGTAAATGGTGGGAAGTGGAAAGGATCATCCTGAGTGAGCTGCCCCAGAAGCAGAAAGACACACACGGTATATACTCACTCATATAGACATATAATATAGGGTAAACCTACTAAAATCTGTACATCTAAAGAAACTAATCAAGAGGGAGGACTCTGGCTAAAATGCTCAATCCCCATCCCCAAAGGCAAAGAAGATGGCCATCAGAAGAAGAAAACAGGAAACAAGTTAGGAACCTGCCACAGAGGGCCTCTGAAAGACTGCCCTGCAGACTATCAAAGCAGATGCTGAGACTTATGGCCAACTGTTGGGCAGAGTGCATGGAATCTTATGAAAGAAGCGGGAAACAGTAAGATCTGGAGAGGACAGGTATTCCACAAGGAGAGCAACAGAACCAGAAAATTTGAACACAGGGGTCTTTCCAGAGACTCATACTCCAACCAAGTACCATGCATGGAGACAACCTAGAACCGCTGCACAGATGTAGCCCATGGCAGTTCAGTGTCCAAGTGGGTTATATAGTAATGGGAAGAGGGACTGCCTCTGACATAAACTGATTGGCCTGCTCTTTGATCACCTCCCCCTGAGGAGGGAGCAGCCTTACCTTGCCACAGAAGATGACAATGCAGCCACTCCTGATGAGATCTGATAGACTAAGATCAGAAGGAAGGAAGGAGGACCTCCCCTATCCGTGGACTTGGAGAGGGGCATGCGTGAAAAATGGGGAGGGAAGATGGGATTAGGAGGGGAGGAGAGAGGGGTTTATGGGGAGATACAAAGTGAATAAAGTGTAATTAATAAAAGTTTAAAAAAAAAGAGACCATAAAAGATTTCAGACAATAAAAATAAAAATAAAACCTACAACACCTCCCATACTTAAGGTTCTGGAAGCCTTGCAGAAGATGGGACAGAAAGAGTGTAAGAATTGCAGCACCAGGATATCTACCATAAGATAATGTCTTCTTTATACATGCAGGGAAAGTATATGCATGGTATCACAACAAAACCTCACAAAGATGCCTGTTTAGTTGCTCAAACAAGACCCATATAATCACCAGTTGACATATTAATGTAGATGGTGGAAATCGCATGAGGCTCCACTCCTAGATGAAGAGATACAGGAAAATAATGGCTGCTGAGAGAGTAGAAAGTGAGTCTTTTACAGAGATAACCCCATGATGGGTCATTAAATCCCAAGTGAGCGGACTTAAACACAGATCCATATGAGTAACACTAAATGGATTCAACAGTTTCTCAAATATACTCATGCACAAAATTCTCAATAAAATATAAGACACCTTCAGATGCAAGTAAGGGCAGCTTTCTAGACAGAGACACAAGTATCTATATACTAGGCCCCACAGGCCACGTAAGGTTCCCTTCTTACCTGACAGCCTAGATGTGGACCCATGCAAAGGGAGCAAAAGTAGAGAAAGTAATAAGTAGTGGTTCAAAGGGGAACTTGAAATCTGGAATTACACTAACGAACACAGATACTTTTACTGTTTATTATGTATTAGCCACAAGTTCATGAGCCCAAGGATATTGGTTTAGAGATCAAAAGCAATCATATTTTAAATTTGAATTTTAAACAAGAAAATCTGATGGGGAATTTGGGGGAAGAGAAAGACTACTTATAATCAATAGGTTATTTATACTACTCAGAATCATGGTTATACAGGAAATCTTGCAAGATGAATTCATACTTACAAGGACAAGCTGGCCTACCCAGGGACCAGCTTTGGTGTTGAAGTTAATATGACCCAAAGCAATGGCAAGCAAACCACTACAGTTTCATGTGAAAAGCCTGGCTCCCATCTCCCCTCCCACGCTTCATTTCCTCAATGTCAAATACAGATATCCCTTACCTTCCAACTTCTAGCCACCAATCTAATTCCCTAATTAATGAGAATGCTGAAGCTGCCCACAGACTTCTTAGAAGATGTCGTTAAGCCCGTGTATCCTGCCACATGGATAACAAAGGACAGCAGAAAATCACAAGCATCGGCTTCTGAGGGTTTGCTTAGAATGTCAGTTCCCACCTCCCTCTCATCTGACCACAAAGTGGAGCTGCTTCCTGCGGCATCTGCAGCAGGAACAGGAGCAAGAGGCAGCGGTTCATTTAGGAGGAAGTGCAGAAAAAGGTGGCCCTCACGTTTTCCTCCTGACTCCATCATGTTTAGACTTGTGAATGGAAAAGACAGCCTTGTAAAGGATACAGACGATTACTCTCAGTCTCATTACTCCTTTGTCCAGTCCCCTCTGCCCATCTCAGAGTAAACAAATCCCTCTAAGTCAGTGGCTCTCAACCTGTGCATCTGACTCCTTCGGGGAAGGGGTCAAACCTTTTCATGTTTGTCGCCTAAGACCATCGGAAAACACAGCTATTTCCGTTACGATTCATAACAGGATGAAGTGGCAACAAAAATAACCTCATAGCTGGGCTCACTATAATGAGCTGCTTTAGTGGGTCACAACATCAGGAAGGTTAAGGACCACTGCTCCAAGTGATAAGTCACATTCCACACTTGAGACTTTTTAAAGTGCCATCTCTGAAGATGGGGTTTTTCAGCTGCAGTCATCCTTCGCTGGTCAAGGTTACTATCCTACATACATCACATGTTTCTATGTGATGTATGTAGGATAGTATGACATATACTATGACATATACTTATACCTCATATGCATTCATGTTGATAATATACATACACTGGCAAATGCATGACTCGTCTGACCCTCACCTAGTCTGTCCTCACCCCTCTCCAAGCAGTCAGTCCTCCTTGCAATGCCTTTCTCTGCAGTGTTCTACTAAAAAAAGGATCTTACCCTTGGAGGCCTAAATCAATGATCACCTCTATGGAGCTTTTTTTTTTTCATTCACTTTTGAGACCAGCTCCATCTCAGCAACATTCTTGGTTAATATATTTGAATTCAAGTGGAAATGTGTGTCTGTCTCCTGAGCACAGTTCAAGCCATTAATTCCTTCCTTTTGGGTGACTGAGAAAATTAGATTCTCTCTAATAAACAATGACACTAGATGGAATCCCTGAAAAAAGAGGGCAACAAGTACCAGAGTGGACCCATTCTGACCCAGTCCTTGGGAGACAGAACAGCACTTGCTGGATGTGTGCTGACCGACAGCCACCCATTCAGTGTTGCAATTAGGGTGACAGCTAGGAATATAATAACAATTTGCAGTAGTTTCTATCATGGCATGCAATGCTACTTAGATATTTAGATTGGCCAGAGACCATTATGTTAATGACTGACAAGAAACATCCCTTCTGTGAGGAATCACATGCACATTATATGGTATAGAAATGAGAGGAACACGGTAGTGGAAATGATAAGTCTTTTACAGGGTGTTTTTTTGGGTATCATAAGATGGCTCAGTAGGTTAATGACCTGAGTTTGAGCTACAGAACCCACATGATGGAAGGAGAGAAACAACTCCCAAAAGCTATCTTTGGATTGCCACGTGTACACACAGCACATGTTCCCCGTGCTCATCTACAGATGCAAATAAATAAATAATTCATACATTTATCAATTACAAACACTGGGGGTTTTACAAACCTGATATAGAAGGCAAATGATAATATCTGAGGGATCCCAAAAATATTACCTGCACGAGTAACAATAGGCTCAATTTTTCTTCAGTAATAATATGCACTAAATACAATCATGTTAACCACCCCGAATCTTGGTGGCTTAAAACAACAAATGTTCGCTTCTCTTTCATGAAAATATCAGTAGAGGACTCTGCTCCTTTTCACCACTCAAGAACCAAAGGGAATGGAGAAACCAATATCTCAAGAATTTACCAGTCACCGTGCCAAAGAAGATGAGAGAAGTATTGGGTCAAATGTCATAGCCTGGAGGTGATAGAGACTCACTGTTCCCAGCAGTTTGGCCAGATCTAGTCACATAGTCCCATTCCACAGTAAGAGAGCTGAGAAGTAGAATTCCATGATGTTGCCAGGAGTCAAGAGCTGGAAATATTTGGTAAACAGCATTGATGACTACCACATGAACCTGCCTGGACCCCAAGCTTACAAAGTACATCATACTTGCTACAGTCAGTTGAACTGATCTTACTTAAACATGTTTCTCTGTTGCTTTGATTCAAATGAACAAAATACACATATTTATAAATGTTACAAGAGTCTGTGTGAGTGGAGGAGGATCTCACCTGAATCTAAATGTGCACCACTGTACCATTCACTATATTCTCCAAAACTTTTAAAGAAGACACAGACTGGTTCTTTATTTAATGAAGTGCATTGGGGACAATATTCTAGTATTAGGAACCAGAGATTTTGGTTTGTTTATTTCTTTTTTCTTTTCTTTTCTTTCTTTTTTTTTTTTAAGGTCAAGGCTTTTCAATGAAGGAAACAATCTGGAGAAAACGCTATTACAAGAGCCAAGGAGTATTATGTCTAGGTCCCCATCTTCTGCCTACCTGTTATAGAAACCAGAGGAGTCCTGTAGACACTGAGGTTTAAATATTTCTACCCAGAAAGATACATTATTTCACCTATTACCTCCATGGAAGCGAGCACTTGGTTACATGGGTAATACAAACATTAAGGATAAAAAAAAAAACAAACAAACAAACAAAAAAAAATCATGATTCTTGACCTTATAAATCATGCTCTGTTTGTTACTCATGGTAAAATCACCTGCTTCTATATAACAAACATGTTAATAAAAATATGGAAATCCATGATATGAAAATTCCCCAGACCCCAGTAATCCACTAAATACACTGACTGGCACATGAGATATGAAAGGGGTTACTAAGAAGATAAGCAGAAGGAAATTCAGGGAACACAAAGAGTAAAGAAATTAACAGCTTAATATTAGAAAAAGGTAATCCCTAACTACCTGTACATATGAATGACCACTGTATGCTGAAATAATGCACGAGTATTAGCGGTAGGTATTCAAATCTGTCACATATGACTCATTTATATAAAGTTGATGAGTCATGTTTGCTTGGATAACTCATGTAACTTTATAACTCGCTTCCGAGCTATCCAACTTAGAATATTTGCTATGTATTTAAATAATTAAATTTCCCTGGTAACAAAAATCACATTGCAATATCAATATATAGCCCTGGCAATGTTTTCTATACATTCAGTACTCAGAAGAATCTCTTTGATACTTTTAATATCAGACGAACCAATTTGGTTTCCAAGGACATGGTATATCTCCAGTTCTTCTGTTTAGCTATTTTTATTGGAATCAGTAAATAAACTTTTAAAATACAAAGGACTCTTTCAAAATTACAAAAGAAATGTGCAAGAAGCTATGACTAGGAGAAGAAATAATTTCTAAATTGAACAGTTTGTTTTATTATTAACAATAACAATAAAGTAAGTCACACAGTTCCTAAGTCCTCCCAGATGAGACATCTGTGGGGTTCTCTGCTTTGAAAAGAAACTTATCTTATAAACATGTCAGCCATGTTCCGAATAAAAAGAAGGCTTCACACTACATGGGAATGTGATTATTTGTTTTCCAAGATGTCCAAATTTCAGTGCTATTTTAAAGTGTTTTTGAGTCTAACTAGACGGAACGTTTTCCTTCAGCTGTAAAGGGGGTGGGGAACAAAGGTCCCCACAGCTGCTCTTCATGATGGTAATTGCTTACGCTACTAAACTCAAAATTAGGCTTTCAAACACCAATATTAAATCTAAATCTTACCCTCCCATGGGTGTAATCCATTGCATTTTAACCTCTGTTAGCACAGACCATCTCCATATTCTTGTTATCACGTTAGATCTTTAATGAGTTGTGTTAGCTAACTGATTTTAAATAGACAGTGGGGGTACAGCTCTGACTTGTTCTTGACCTCACACTAAAAATGAATTCCATTCTTCTTACTGTGACAAAATTAAAGAAAAGAAGAAAAGAAAAGAAGGGTGTATCCAGTAGCCCAGGAAGCTAGATGACAACAGGGGATTGGCGAAAGTTTCTTTTTCCATGCTCCTCTCCAAGAAGCAGTGTGAGGACTTTTGTTCGGTTCCAGCGTTGTCAGATGTATCGCCTTCAACTTGTCAGCTGCACACTCCTGACTTTCTATGAAGTGTTTTTCAAGGTTCGCCAGTTCCACTCTACTCTCTGATCTGCTCGTGGCAGTAATGGACAGTAACAGCGCGGTACAGCACAGATTAAAACACACCACACATTTCTTCATAGCTCCACAGTTGGGAAGCAGTGAGGAAAAAAAATGTGGCCTTTAGTGTCATGCAGATCCATCACTTAGTAGCATTCTGACTAAGACCAAATAACAGCTTCTGTGAGGATCTCAGAGCACTCAACTAAAGCCTGAACAACAACAGTTTTACACATAAGTACAGTAGACTATGAGATACTTTGAGGTTTTCAGCATGTTGTAAGCCTTACATTTTTTGTTCTCTTAGAATGTGAAGTATACAGAAAACTTCGTTTTTCTGATATCTGATCTTTTTTTTTCTTGTTGCCTCTCACACTACATGTGCAACTCTAAAATAAAAATTACTCGATGACCATTGATCAATACTTATTCCCAAACTGCTACACAAAGGAGACTTCAAAGATGGGATCTTTACGAGGTTGCTGAGGCTTCCAGAGAAGCTCAAACAGATGAGGGTCTGGGTGTCTTAGCCTATCCAGCCAATGCAGCTGTGTGGCTTTGATTTTACACTGACTCTGCAGATGGACGGTTAGGGGGAGGGGTGATGAGTGCCTACTTTAACCGTTTCTTGTTGGCACCACATAGGCCACAACACTGCAGCTCCTGGCACTACAATGGACCAAGGAGACACTTCAGCTGCAAACAACAGTCTATCCCTATGGTGTGTTCTGGGCTCTTTTTCTGTTAGCTCCAAACCTCACATAGAGCAAGGAGTTGCTCTACTGGACTTAGCCAGTGAAGAGCAGTATAGCATTCTTAGTTCAAGACCAAAAGATAATGACCATGATCGCCACTAAAGGAATGCAACTGGTCTGCCTTTCTCTCCTAAGTCATCCCCAAGACATGTCCCAATCAAAACTGGATAGGACAAACATGTTTTATTCTTGGGCATCTATGAGGTAGAAACAGGAAAAAAAATCATAATATAATACACTTGGGGCCTTAAACATGCCAAGTAATAAGTGATTTACAATTATTTACTTATTTAATCCTTACTAGAACATCACTATCACTATAAAGGCACTATTTCTATTCATAGGGAAGGAAATCAAGACGAGGAGATTGCCTTGTCCAAGCAGAATGACTTAATCTTTGAGAACACTCTAAAGTGGATTAACTTCCACAGTATTCCTGCTATATGACTATAGTTAGTATAATCATATTTTCTAATTATATTATAGATGGCCTGATAAAGCTGATAATATATTGAAATTTTCACATAAGATTTTATTTTAAAAATCATGTTGACTTTTAAAAATCTTACCTTTGAAGACTGTACTATTTCAGACTTTGGTTTCAAATTTTCTTATGAACTGCTCAGAGAGGTCATTCCTTGAGGTAGGAACTCAATTCTACCCAGTTCCCATTTTCTATTTGTCAATATAATATGTCTATCTACTGGCTTAAAACCAGACCTAAAGCATTATATATATATATGTATATATTGGATTTATTAGACTTAATTATAGTAATTATATTAATATAGTTATTAATATAATATATAAAATATTATAAAATATAATTATATAGTATATAGTATATGACATAATATTAATATATAATGTTAATTATATTAATTAGAATTAATTATAGGCTATGGTCCAACAGTGGCAGGCTATGAGTGGAAAGTCCAAGAATCCACAAGTCTGGATGTCTCAGCTGATCTTAAGTAGATGCTGAGATTCCAAGTAAATAGGCTCTAATGCCAGTGAAGGAATGGACTTGCCAGCAAGGCAAGAGCAAACAGGTAAAGAGCAAAGTCTTCCTTCTTCTGTGTCCTTATTCAGGCTTCCAATAGAAGGTATGGCCCAGTCTAAAGGTGTGTTGCCTGCCTCGAGATCAAAGGCCTGAATCTTCATACCTCAAAGTTCAATATTAGAAGGATTCACCCACATCAAAATATCTCTCACAGGTGTGCCTTCCATTTCTGGATTATAGTTCATTCAAGATACAGTCAAATTGACAATCAGGCACAGCCAACGAAGATACCTAGACATGAAAAATAGCCATGAGATGAGTTTTTCTACCTACCGTTATCATAAGGAATAAAAATATGTTAAGCATGGGCTTGGGATAGCAAAGAAAAGAACTAGCTAGTCCAAGAGCAAAGAGAAATAGACTCTAATATTATCCCTGGCTTTCCCCACTCTGTACTCCTAGGCTATTTCTGCCTCAGTGGATCTGGATTCTTAACATTCCATTGACCATCTGTCTTCTTTGGATACACCCTTTAGAGTCATTGTCCCTTTGTCTTACCAGCCACTCAGCCTCGCCAAGGACTATGCTTACCTCAGAGATTGATCTTATTTATGGCCAAACAGAATATTCTCTTAGCTTTTTATAGGGCCTATTGTCAAAAAGGTGTCTAAATGTTAAAAAGATGACAAATGTGAGCCACAGTTACCTGCACTCTGTGCACTAATCCAAAGATCAAGACATGAAAAACAGCCGTGAACTGAAGAGTCTTTCTGCTAACCTTTATCACAGGAAATAAAAACATAATAAATCACTAACACCTTGCTTTTTTGGAGCACAAATCAAAATATTAGATAAAAACACATTCAAATGTCTCCTGACTTTTCTCACCAGAATCTAAATGTGATTAGGAAAATTCCCCGATATTAATCTACTTTTGAATTTACTATACATTTCCCCCCAAATATCCCCAGGTCCATTTGACACAAATCTATGTCAGCAATCTTGTCTTTCATAGTTCTTCTAGACATCTGCTGCTTACTTCCTAGGCTTCAGCTCTCCCTCTGCCGCTGCTCAAAAAGCCAGCCTGCCGCCTAAAAAGATGTACCCTTGCTTCCAGACCATCAGAGACCCTGCTCATTCTCCAAGTCTAGGAACGGCAACTGTCGGTTATTTCACCTGTAACTTTGCCACAAAGGAATACAGGAGATAGTGCGAATCCATCGCTGTCCTGAGGACCACAAGTAATTAAGTCATCCAACCCATAGTACGAATATTAGCAATTCACAAAAGTGAAAGTGACCATAAAAGTAATTCAACTTGCATGTCGTAACAATAGATGGATTGAGCAGGTTGTGTTTGCATAGTTTGTCACTGAAGGAGATATGTAACAATAACAGTTTAAAAAAAAAAGATCATGCTTTTAAAAGGAAGCAAGGTGGCAGGTGTGTGGGAGGGATGAGAATAAGAACCAGAATAGAAAATGATTTAATTGCATTTTAATTTTCAAAAACTGAAAAATTAAAAACAGACAAACTTTTAGCAGATTTTTCCATTTGTACTTTAGAATTACCAGAGTTGACTTTAAAGGCATATTTGATACCATTTATCACAAAGCTAAAAAAAAAAAAAAAAAAAAAAAAAAAAAAAAAAAAAAAAAAAAAAACAAAAAAAAAAAAAAAAAAAAAAAAAAAAAAAAAAAAAAAAAAAAAAAGCATACCTCTTTGTGAAGTGTTTCTAGATAGATATAAATGAATAAGAAAGTCCAAGTAATTATCCCAAATGCTTTGAGAACAATATGATATCTTTTTGAAAATCTCATAACATCAACAACTGACCACTTTTTTCTATGGCTTAAGTTTTTACTGTCTAAAATATCTACTATGGAGATATTAATATTGATGTAATACAATCAAGAAGCAGTAAATTTTTTGAGAAAGCGCCAGACTGATTTCCAAAGTGGTTGTACAAGTTTATATGCCCACCCCCAGTGGAGGAGGGTTCCTCTTCACATCCTCTCCAGCATGTGTTGTCACTTGAGTTTTTTATCTTAGCCATTCTGATGGATGTAAGGTGGAATCTCAGGGTCTTTTTTATTTGCATTTAAATGATGACTAAGGACGTTGATCATTTCTTTAAGTGTTTCTCTGTCATTTGATATTCCTCTGTTGAGAATTTTCTATTTAGCTCTGAACCCCATTTTTTAATTGGATTACTTGGTTTGTTGGTGTATAACTTCTTGAATTTTTTTTAAATTATACTTTATTTACTTTGTATCCCCCCTCTAGTTCCCTCCCATCTCCCCTCCCAATCCCTCCCTTCCTTTCCTTTCTCGACACACTCCCCTCCCCAATTCCACTGGTAGGAAAAGGTTTCTTTTTCTTCTTTCTGATCCTAGTCTGTTAGGTCTCATCAGGAGTGGCTGCATTGTCTTCCTCTGTGGCCTGGTAAGTCTGCTCCCCCCTCAGGGGCAGGTGATCAAAGAGCAGGCCAATCAGTTCCTGTCAGAAGCAGTCCCTGCTCCCATTACTATGGAACCCACTTGGACACTGAACTGCCATGGGCTACATCTGTGCAGGGGTTCTAGGTTATCTCCATGCATGGTACTTGGTTGGAGTATGAGTCTCAGGAAAGACCCCTGTGCTCAAAATTTTTAGTTCTGTTGTTCTCCTGTGGACCTCCTGTCCTCTCCAGATCTAACTATTATTTCCTCCTTCTGTCATAAGATTCCATGCACTCTGCCCAACGTTTGGCCATAAGTCTCAATATCTGCTTTGATAGTTTGCAGGGCAGAGCCTTTCAGAGGCTCTCTGTGGGAAGCTCCTAACTTGTTTCCTGTTTTCTTCTTCTTCTGGTGTCCATTCTCATTGCCTTTCGGAGTGGGGATTGAGGATTTTAGCCAGAGTCTTCCCTCTTGATTAGTTTCTTCAGATGTACAGATTTTAGTAGGTTTAGCCTGTATTATATGTCTATATGAGTGAGTATATACCATGTGTCTTTCTGTTTCTGGGACAGCTCACTCAGGATGATCCTTTCCAGGCCCCACCATTTACCTGCAAATTTCATGATTTCCTTGTTTTTCATTGCTGAGTAGTACTCCACTGTGTAGATGTACCACAATTTCTGTATCCATTCCCCCACTGAGGGGCATCTGGGTTGTTTCCAGCTTCTGGCTATTACAAATAAAGCTGCTACAAACATGGTTGAGCAAATGTCCTTATTGTGTACTTGAGCCTCTTTTGGATATATGCCTAGGAGTGGTATAGCTGGATCTTGAGGAAGCGCTATTTCTTGTTGTCTGAGAAAGTGCCAGATTGATTTCCAGAGTGGTTATACCAGTTTACATTCCCACCAGCAGTGGAGGAGGGTTCCCCTTTCTCCACAACCTCTCCAGCATGTGTTGTCACTTGAGGTTTTGATCTTGGCCATTCTGATGGATATAAGGTTGAATTCTTCATATATTCTGTATATTAGCCCTCTGTCAGAGGTAGGGTTAGTGAAGATCTTTTCCCAGTCTGTAGGCTGTCATGTTGTTCTGTTGACAGTGTCCTTTGCTTTAAAGAAACTTTTTAGTTTCATGAGATCCACATGATAGCCACTCACTTCTAAGTGGATATTAGCCATATAATATAGAATAAACATACTAAAATCTATAGTTCTAAAGAAGCTAAACAACAAGTAGGACCCTAGGGAAGATGCTTAATGCTCATTCAGAAGGGAAAATAGGATAGATATTGGAAATGGGAGAAGATAGGGAACAGGACAGGAGCCTACACAGGGAGCCTTTGAAAGACGATACCCAGATGTGTATGGAAGCTTTAGGCAGAGTACAGGAGATCTTATGAAAGAAGGGGGAGATAAAAAGACCAGAAGGGACAGGAGCTCCACAAAGGAGACCAACAGAGCCAGAAAATCTGGACCCAGGGGGTCCTGCAGAGACTGATGAATCAACCAAGTACCATGCATGGAGAGGACCTAGAGCCACTGCTCAGATGTAGCGCATAGGCAGCTCAGTCTCCATAGGGGTTGCCTAATAAGGGGAGCAGAGAATGTCTCTGACATGGACTCAGTGGCTGGCTCTTCGATCACCTCCTTCTTGCAGGGTGGCCTTGCTAGGCCACAGAGAAAGAGGATGAAGCCAGTCCTGATCAGACCTGATAGACTAGGAAAAGATAGTAGGGGAGAAGGACCTCTCTATCAGTGGACTATGGGAGGAATATAGGGGAGAAAGAGGGAGGAAGGCAGGGACAGGGAGGAGATGAGGAAGGGGGTGACAGCCAGGATAAAAAGTGAATAAATTATAATGAATAATAATAAAAAAGAATTAATAAATTCTCTCACCTTATATTTAATCCCATAATCTGTATGCAAGTAGTATGGTCAGAATGTGTCATCAAAAATAAATTAGAATTGTATTCCTTAAGGCAACACTCTCAGGAAATAGGACCTACAGGGAACTCTTCAGGTCATGAGAGCAGATCTAAGCATTTTTGTGGAAAGAAAAAGAGCTTCTCTTGCCTCTAACACATGCAGCTAGGTATTTCTGTTTACTGAAGGACATGACATACAAAGCACCAAATCAGAAGCAAAGAAACCTGGCCCTAATCTGACAACTCCTTACCTTTGGACTTTCTACACTGCAGAAATGTAAGAGAATAGTGCTTACCAAGTCTTAGGCATCCCATAAAAGCAGCAAGAGATCGCCATGATAATCACTGAAACTACAAAAAGTATAATAAAACTGGTTCACATGGATAAAAGGCAGTCCCTTTCGGGTTCATATACACAAATACATACTTATATTAAAATAATGATTTAAGATTCATGATCATAATAACAATTCATTCTGACATTAATTATTGGGTTTGTTTCCATTCATAAAAACAATTTCAGGAAATAAGAGAGACGGTGCTGCCTGTAGAGTTAATGTACAAACACAAGGGTGTGAGTTTGAATCTTCAGCACCAATATAAGTTGGCTTCTCTCTGTCTCTCTCTGTCTCTGTCTCTCTCTTTCTCTCTGTCTCTCTCTCACATTCTCTCTCTTTATGTTCTGAGTTCTGGCATGCCATTTTAGGTGATAATGCCTTACCCCCTCCCCTACCTACAGAAGCCTCAGACTACTCCTCAAACAAACAAATAAACAAACAAAAACCTATAAGGAGGTATAAAAAAAAACCCTCTTTTTGAGTTGTTGGTTAAGAAAGTTCAAAAGACTCCCAAGATAAGCCAGGGTATTGCTATTGCCCTTAGTTACTCCCAGAAGTCGAAGGTAAGAAAACATTATGTACTTTAGACATAGAACTTGGAGAAACTGAGCTGTAACTGACCTGGAAGCCTTCACCCTCAAGTCTAGATTTCAAAGCTGTGCAAGCTGCCAAGGAAGGACTGCAATCAATAATCTTAGCCAAGCTAAGCTGACTATGATCCACAATGGCTAGCTAGGCAAAACATCACTAAAGGTCCAAGAGTAGCACTTATGCTGTAAGTAACAGCTGTCTACTTGAATTTAAGGTCCACTCAATAATAAGGAAATCATGCCTAGTACTGTAAACCTAGCCAACTACCCATGGTTAGTAAGCCATGGATCTTAGAGGAGAACCTAGAACCACTTTACTAAACCAATATAATTCATAGCTGCAGTCCAAATATTCATCCTTATACCCAGACTAAGGTTCATACCTCATCAAATAAGCTTCTCTTTGCAGCAGATGGAGACCATGACAAAAATACACAACTGGTCAAAATACAGAGAACAACTGACCATGGGGTGTGCCCAGCACCATTTCATACTTCTACAACACAACCTCTATTCCTGGCTTAAAGAACAGCTTAGAAGAGAGGGATTAAATATTGCAAAAGCAAAGGAACCAGAAAGTCTCCTACAATATTGTGTCCTTTAGCCATAATAGGGAAGCTATAACCATGAAATATCAATAATATGGCTGCCTAAATAAGACTTGAACAATGGCAATACCAGTTGACACTCTAGCATGGATAGGGGAAATCTTAGTTGAAGAACTACAGAAAACTAACAACCATTGTAAAATTATATATATATATATATATATATATATATATATATATATATATATCCCATATATATGGATAAATATATGTGTGTGTATGAAAAAAATAATAATTAAAGAAATATTTAATTTCTTTAAAAGAATAAGGGTATGGGAATGGTTAGAGGGAGGAGAGGAAGGAAGGATTGGTGTAATTATAATTTTGGTAGTAGCTGGGTGTGGTAGTATACATGTCAGTGATGGGAGAGGGAGGTGGACCGACCGAATGGTTCCTTAGGTTCACTGGTCACTCAGCCTAGCTCAACCTGTGAGCTCAGGTTCAATGAGAGACCTTGTCCTAAAAACATACATTGGAGGAGGAATTGAGAAAGACAGGCAATCTCATCTTCTGACCCCCACAACAAAGGCACACACGTACGCACACCCACGTTCACATGTATGCATGTTATATGCATATGTAGAGTATGTGCACACTCATGCACACAAATGATTTAGATGCTTTTCATTAGATCATAAAAATCAATTTGTATATTTAATTGCACAAACCAGTACTACTTTCTAGCCAACAAAACAATCAGATACTAGTTTTCTCTGCAGTTGTATGCCAGCTCATACTTGAGAATATAGAGAGAATGGCAAGCAGATGACTGAAAGAGAAAATCCGAGGAAGAAAACACGTTTGTTCAGGGATTCACATCTTTTAAAGTGTTTTCACACCCATCACATCAAATTGCATATTAATAAATGCACCCCATTTAAGCATACAAATTTTTCTAATTTTCCCATTCACTTATGAGATTTATTCCAAGACTAAATAAAGTTACTGGAGTATTATTACATATGATATTAATAAATCTTGAACTTGCGAAACATTTGAAGCAGAGAACCACATAAAGTGCTTAAAAGATAATCTTTGATTAATCTTGTTTATAATTCTGTTTAAATTAATAACTTCAAACATGAAACTCTAATCATTACAACTGTGATTGTGGTGAGGTTAACATGTCTGTAGCTACCTCTTCACTTACAAAACAGAGACATCACTTTATTCATTTGCCGAAAAGCAACGGACCATGCCAGATAACAGTTTGAGGTCCTGTCTGTATAAGAAGGATTTTGGTAATAAAAAGAAAACCAAAAATATGCTAAAAGGCAACCACCATGGCATTCTGTCATATAGTTTATTATAAAAATGAAAATTCCATTATATACTGAGAAATCTTAAAGTCACCTTTAAAAAGACTGTATGACCTCATAGGGCAGCTATTTTTTTTCATTTAAAAAAATAAGAGGAAAATGGAATAAGCTATATAACATATTAGCATTCATATTTAATTAAAATACCTCCTCATCTTCCACCTCCACCTTATTTGCTATGCCAATGGTAAACAAACACCAAGTTGAAAAAAAACATTTCATGCGTCAACTCTGTTATCCCTCTGTAAAACATCCTTAGGACCAAAGTCCATTGTCCTCCATGAAGACTTCCCTCACTCATCATCCATGTTTATAGATCCATTTTTCATCTTTCCATACAATTCAGTTGGTAGCCACTACAACAAAACCTTTTTCAAACGTTATTTATGGTTAAACAAAATTAAATCAGAACTCTGCTGTCACATTAGACATATTTCAAGTGCTCAGCGACCAGGTGGCTAGTGGCTACTGTGTTAGACAATAAAGAAACCAAATATCTCAATCACAATTATCAAAGAAATTTTGATTGGGCATATGCACTCATTCCATTTAGAAGCTGATTAAATAATAAGATCTCTCTTTAGGTTTTCTGCTCATATAAAATGGTTAGCAGACATTGGCTGAGCTTCTTCTAGGATAATACTCTGCTAGGGACAATAGTGAGCAATTATACCATATCCTCTAGGGAATCCTGGGCTACCTAGAGAAATAATATAAAGGAAATTAAAATAAGCAAATTTTCACTCTGGTTTAGCTGTTTAAATGGGAGATCATAGAAAGTCTCAACATATGTGAGTCCAGGAGTTTATAACTATTCCGCAGAGTAGACAGAACCTGAACTTATGGTGATCTCTCTGTCTTCTAAAGCATCTACCAATTCTATTAAGAAACCAAAAAACAAAATGATCAAGAATAGGATTTTATGGAGACATATAACATAGGATAACTTGAGGTACACAGTCATGTGATGAAGATTAGAAAACTCGATAATTAAAGTTGACAGTTTAATTATCTACACTGTCAAGGATAGATATACAGCAAACACAGAGGCAGGGGTTTAGTAAAATTAAGCCAAGCTGGGGAAAATGAATAAATAGTGTCCAGACAAAGTGATATTGGAATAAACACGGGTTCAAAGAGGAAGGAAGGCAGTATCCAAAGGTTAGGACAAAGAGCCAGAAGTAACTCAACACCAGAGAGATTGAAGGACAGGAGCTTGTTCACCCATGCAGGAGGCCAGACTAGGGAATGCAGCCAGTGTGGGGACACTGCTCTGGCTATCTATTATCCTTGGTGTTTCTACATAGAGTGATTTATCTTCCTTTTTGAACACTGAAATGACATGTGGAAGTCATATAAATCTTTTGGATAGGTTGTGGTCATTGGCTAATGCAAGAGAGCAGAAGTAATGATAATACTTTTCAATCAAGCATAAAGGCAAAATCTGCAAAAAATATTGTAATATAGGGTTAAAAAGTAACATTCTTATGTTATTGGCTTTCTGCCTGACACTTCCTGCCCTAGTGGTGTCCTTACATTTTTCCATTTCCTTGCTTGGGCTTCTTTCAGCTTGAGTGACCTGCTCCAGAAGCTACTTACAAAGAGATGGTTTCAATTGCTCATTCCTGTGTTCTATCCCGTGTATTTAGCCAAGAATTCACGAATCACAAAACTGCTCTTCCCAGATTTGTCTGGATCTAATAACATTATCAAAAAGAAAGTAAACATTTTAAAGTCCAAATCTCAGATGAGAATGAAATGTGCTGTTGGCAAAAAAAAAAGTCAACAGCAACAAAACATGAATAGTAGCACAGTCACATCTGAATGTACCTTTAAAAACTCATGGGCACAGGAGACAACTTCCTGAACAGAACATCAACAGCACAGGCGCTAAGAGCAACAATCAATAAATGGGACCTCATGAAACTGAAAAGCTTCTGTAAAGCAAAGGACACTGTCTTCAGAACAAAATGACAGCCTACAGACTGGGAAAGGATCTTCACCAACCCTATAACTGACAGAGGGCTAATATCCAGAATATATAAAGAACTCAAGAAGTTAAAAAAAGTAACAAATCAAGTAATCCAATTAAAAAATGGGGCACAGAGCTAAACAGAATTCTCTGTAGAGGAATATAGAATGACAGAGAAACATTTAAAAAAATGCTCAACGTCCTTAGTCATCAGGGAGATGCAAATCAAAATGACCCTGAGATTTCACATTACACTCACCAGTATGGCTAAGATCAAAAACTCAAATGACAATATATGGTGGAGAGGTTGTGGAGAAAGGGGAACACTCCTCCATTGCTGGTGGGAATGTAAACTTGTACAACCACTTTGGAAATCAATCTGGCGCTTTCTCAGACAATTAGGAATAGCACTTCCTTAAGATCCAACTCTACCACTCCTAGGCATATTTCCAAAATATGCTCAAGTACACAACAAGGACATTTGTTCAGCCATGTTGGTAGCAGCTTTATTTATAATAGCCAGAACCTGGGAACATCCCAGATATCCCTCAACAGAGGAATGGATACAGAAATTGTGGTACCTTTACACAATGGAATACTACTCAGCAATTAAAAACAAGGAAATCATGAAATTTGCAGGCAAATGGTGGGAACTAGAAAAGATCATCCTGAATGAGGTATTTCAGAAACAGAAAGACACATGCATATATACTCACTTATAAGTGGATACTAGACATATAATGTAAGATAAACCTACAAAAATCTATACACCTAAAGAAGCTGAGCTAGAAGGAGGACCCTGGGTAAGATGATCAATCCTCACTCAAAAAGGCAAATGGGACAGACATTGGAAAAAGCAGAAAACAGGGAACAGGACAGGAGCCTACCATAGAGGGCCTCTGAAAGAGGCATTGTATCAAAGCAGATACTGAGACTCATAAATAAACTTTAGGCAGAGTGCAGGGATCTTATGCAAGAAGGGGGAGATAGTAAGACCTGGAGAGGATAGGATCTCCACAAGGAGAGCAACAGACCCAAAAATCTGGGCCCAGGGGTCTTATCTGAGACTGATACTCCAACCAAGGACTATTTATGGATATTATCTAGAACCCCTGATCAGATGTAGCCTATGGCAGCTCAGTATTCAAGTGGGTTCTTAGTAAGGGGAACAGGGACTGCCTCTGACATGAACTTGGTGGCTAACTCTTTGACTGCCTCCCCCTAATGGGGGACAGCCTTGTCAGGCCACAGAGGAAGACAATGCAGCCACTCCTGATGGAAGGGGAGGAGGACCTCCCCTATCCGTGGACCTGGAGAGGGGCATTGGAGAAGATGAGGGAGGGAGGGTGGGAGTGGAAGGGAATGAGGGAGGAGGCTACAGCTAGGATACAATGTGAATAAACTGCAATTAATATAAAAAATAAAATTTAATTTAAAAAAGCAAATACTATAGATCTCATTTCATGAATCAACTCAAATAGTAACCTACAGCTCTGGCATCAGGCCCTTATACACTGCATGAAACAGTAGAGTTCACAAAATCCTTAGACGTTCAGGAATAATTGCTTGTGGTCCAAATCAGTGCTATCATTTACATCTGTGACGTCATCTAAAGTTCCATGGATCAGAGGCTTGGTTCTTACCTTGGCATTATTGGTAATCCTTATGAGGGGGAATACTAGAATAAGTTAGGTGAGTGGGGCCACACCCTCAAAGAAAATACTGAGACCTATTTTTCTCTCTAATTCTCACTAACATCTCTCTTCTACCATATACTCACTCCTATTATAATATTCTTTCTTCTAGAAGACTCAAAGCCATTGACCAGAGAACAATGGACTTGAGCCACTAAAATAAAGAGCTAAAGTATATCATCTTCATTCGAGTAAGTTATCTCAGTATTTTTTTTTTCACAGCAATGTACAGCTGACTAAAATAACCAGCAATGGGAAAAAGGCTCATTAAGAATTTCTCATATTTGTTTCTCCAACTTCCAGTACTCACCAAGTGAAGCTACTTTAATCACAGAAATTGAAGGTCTGATATCTCCATTTGCATTTCACAAAGGAGATAGTGGGGAATACTGGGGGGGGTGACCTTAGCAGAAGACCATTAAGGCCATTTGAAATGAAATATAAAGATTAAGCTATGAAATTGGTATTGGCAATGCATTTACCAGAGAAGACCCTGGCTCAGTAATTTTTCTCCTGAAAATTAGCAGAATTCCATTGTGTTTGGGGGAGGTTGAAATCTTTCTATTACCCCAGAAGCAGAGAGGTAAGTATCCAGTCAACATGATTTGCCACCATGGAAAGTCATGGTGCTATAAAGAAAGTACAGGATTTAACCCAAGATCAATGGTCTAATTTGAATACTATCTATTCAGTGACCTCGATTTAATTTACTAATTTACCTACCATCAGTTTATTCATCTGTAAAATGGGAAAATCATTTTTTAGCTATTCTGGTGAGATACTGTGATGATCAAAGAAAATAGTTATCAGAAAAAAGGTATTTTTCAATCTGTACATTCCTATGCATAAGAGAACTATTATCTTGTCTTTCTTCCCTAAAGCACTGGTCCTGGGAGTTTACTTAGCCCAAAGTTTTCCAAGTTACTTCTGAAAGAACATTTTTTAAACTACTCAAATGAAGATGTAGACAAAATATGAGTATGATTGTTTTTTACTTTTTTTCTGATCCAAGGAACTTGCTTCCTTTCACAGATTTCACTCTTTATGTCATTAACTAAATTTAAATCATGCCTAAAGAGTTACTTGCTTGGCAGCACAATTTCATATCCTGTTTGGTTTAATTTTTCAAATTCTTTTGAAAAGCACTCCAAGATGTTTGCATGAAGATCACTCAACAAATGCCTCTCTTGACTGCGAAGACAAGGACACACCCACATCAATGAGAAGAAAAACTAATTGAGACTTTTGTTAAGGAGGTAAAGCAAGTCTACAGAAAACAGCTCCTACATGCACATCTGTTGCCACATTGTTGGGCCATCTCTTGGACCCTTCACCTTCTCAGACCTCCTTGAGAGGCTAATGTGATCTCACAGAATGCGAGGCTACCAACCAACAGAGATATGTTAGGATATGGTTCAAAACAGACACAGTACTTTCCATGAAGCCGGCATCTTGGCAAGAGAAAACTCCCTAGTGTGTCAACATTATCAAGAGACTAAGCATCACATCATGCCCTGTGTTACATAAACACAATAGCCTTATTGTTAGCAGCTGTTCTTGGTCAGCATTGCACAACTGACCAGGTGCACAGCAGGATGGGGCTCTGTCTTTCAAAGATGAAAAAGGTAGGTGGGCTGAAGACTTAATCTAGTGTGGAAATATATTTGTTTCAAGTCACCATGATTATTACAATCCATAAATTAGTTGGTCAAGTCACAGAAGTTAAAGCATGCTACAAGTACACAAAGACCTTTAATTAGTGACCTCTTATTTTTTTTTTAATTTTATATAACAATTGATTTTAGGCTCAGTTGTCTGGATGAGAATGATAATTGACTAACTGTAACTGAAGATTATCAGATAATTCCATGGATATGTATATAAGTTACCATCTGCAAGAACAATTCACTTTCAATGACCACATTAAAATAACTGAACAGTGTGCAAATACATCCACTATGTATACAAGCATATCCATGACATAAATGAAGGAAAGACTAATTCACACAAGATAGAAGTGTTTCTAGAGTTAACACCTTTTTTAAAAAGGGGTCACGTGTTTGAGGAAAAATTGTAATAATTAAAGTCCTCTGAAAGGCTCTACCCTGAAGGTTATCAAAGCAGATGCTGAGACTTATGGACAACCTTTGAGCAGAATGCAGGGAATCTTATGAAAGAAGTGGGAAATAGTAAGACCTGGAGAGGACAGGAGCTCCACAAGGAGAGCAACAGAACCAAAAAATCTGGGCACAGGAGTCTTTTCTGAGACTGACACTCCAACCAAGGACCATTCATGGAGATAACCTAGAGCCCCTGCACAGATGTAACCCATTACAGTTCATTGTCTAAGTGGGTTCCATAGTAATGGGAAGAGGGGCTGCCTCTGACATGAACTGATTGGCCTGCTCTTTGATCACCTCCCCCTGAGGGGGAACAACCTTACCAGACCACAGAGGAAGACAATACAGCCAGTTCTGATAAGACCTGATAGACTCGGATCAGAAGGAAGGGGAGGAAGACCTCCCCTATCAGTGGACTGGGGGAGGGGCATGGGTGGAGAAGGGTGGGAGGGGGGATTGGGAGGGAGAGCTACAGGGAAGGAAACAAATTGTAATTAATAAATTAATTACAATTATACAATTATAATTAATTTAATACAATTGTAATACAATTGAATTAATTGTATATAAAATACAACTATAAATTGTAATTAATAAAAATTAAAATTAAAAAATAAAGTCCAGACTTATAATTCCCATGATAGTGTTTCAAAGAATATTGAAGGATTTATTTGGTTTCAAACATTTAAAAGGATATTTAGAATGGTATAAAGGACTTGTCATCAAAAATTGGGCTACAAACACGCTTTCTAACATGTAAAATTGTTACCTTAAAAAGAAGACTATCAAAGGCCCAAGTTCAGGATTATAATTATGGTATTTTTATTAATGAAAAACAATCTTAAGACTCTGGTTAATGACAAAATATTGATTAGTGTTCATTATGTTTATGAAATGCAATCACAGGGCAGCTATGGTGAGAAACTCATGCCCATTCAATGGCAGGTACAATAGTCCTTTCCTTGAGCATCTCTTCCATAATGCCAGTGTTAGAATTTATTTTAAAATTGTTTCTTAATTAATTCCAATTTAGCTTCAAAAGGAAATAGTGGAATTCTGCTACATAATTGCTGAGAGATGTGAAAACAACATGATTTGATGAGTTGTCTCCAGTCTAGAGATAACATACAGAACATGTCAATGAGGAACACACTCCATGAGCCCAGGAGTGTTCCAGTGAGGGAAGAGAAGCCATTTGCAGGATATGTTCTAGGGTGTGGTCACAGAACATGATGGTTCGAGTTTTTATACGAATAAAGTGGGATATTTTTGTACTTGTTTATTATTTGTGAAGGCAGTACCCATGGTGACTCCCCTCAGCAATCTTTTTTTAACTTTTTTTTATTAATTACACTTTATTAATTTTGTATCCCCCTATACGCCCCTCCCTCCTCCCCTCCCGATCCCACCCTCCCTCCTCTTTCTGCATGCATGCCCCTCCCCAAGTCCACTGATAGGGGAGGTTCTCCTCTCCTTTCTGATCGTAGCAATCTTTATGGATCGTGGTGTTCATTTTTCTGAGGACTGGAGATTATCACAAGCTCTTGAAGAGAGAGTATATGTCAGAGATCAACACTTTCAGTACCAAATTATAAAGAAGAGAGACTACGGTTTTTGGTTGTTTTATTTTCCTAGACACATCAAACATGAGGATGGTCATTAGTTTCTGTTCACAATGGTCTCTTGTTTTTCATTTCAAAAACCAATTTTTATAAATAGAGGTGATTTGGACTCTTTGAAATTCGTCCATGTTCTAAATACCCTTAGAGAGTGCCACGTGAAATTAATTTGTTTTACTAAGGTATAACACATATAGCACATACAAATCCAATACTATGTACATATGCATTGTGAGTATGGAGAAGCAATCTTGATCACAATTACCATTCCTTTCTCTGCTGCAAATCACAAGCTTGGCAGAATCTCTAAACTGGTTCCAGCTTGTCCTACATCTTGCAGAAATTATTAAAAAGTTCTAGCCTATGGGTCTTCCTATTTCTTATTTCCTGAGAAAATTCCATTTTATCTGATGGGTATCAGCAAAAAAGATTATACACACATCATTTAAGAGACAGAGTATTAAATATTTATGCTAAAACAAAAATAGTCCTTTGTAAAACCTTCTACATGATTATCATATGAAAGAGAAAAATCAATTTTCATATCTTCCCTAAGTATACAATAAACCTTGAATACTGTCCCTCTTTAGTTTTGGAAAATAAAATGACAGAAATCAAAGATAGAATTTTTCTGGAAACTCTGAAGTATAAGGCTGGTAAACTCATTCTAGAGTTTTAAAAAAAAAAATCTCCTAATCAATGAATCTTTTCTCACAACTCTGCCCTCACAAAAGTCCCTCATGGCACTATTTCCATTCATGTACTAACACACTTGTAATTGGAGAGGGTTTTCATCCCCTTCCCTTCCAGTGTAATTATAAGCTGATTTTTCCATGTTGGTGTTGACCATTATATACCTATCTATATACACATAAGAAATATAGCACATAAGAAATACTCATAAGTATGTATTTAACTAATGATTCAATAAATAGCAATCAATAAATAGACAACAGTGAGTTTATGAAGCTGTTTGACGAAGTAAAAGAGCCATAAAACAATTGTACTGTGTCTGGATAGTGTAGGAGCACTTCACACAAATCTTCAATTAGAAATCAAAAGAAAAACCTGCAAAGCTAAAGTTCTACATTAAGCATCTCTAATAACTTCATAATTAAAGACATAAGAAATGTGTACGGCCAAGTCAAGGTTGAGAATTTGTTCCTGATAGTGTTGCACATTGAGCATGAAGATTATTTCACAGAGCTAAACTGTTTTACATGTATCCCTCTATTCCTACATGAAGCCTGATCAGGCAAGTGAATTACCTAAGAAGGAAAGGTAACGTGAAAAATACTCACAACCTAATCCCTAAGCCATGCTGCCCTTGCCACGAAGACTTCCATAGATCAGCATAGGGCCCTTTGCTTAAACTTCACATGCTACTCTTCTAAACCTGATCCCTAATAATACCGTCTGGGCTCTGTTGATCTTGTATCTTCTGACTGAGTCTTAACAAAGTCTTGACTCACCAAGTACTCCAGCTCTCACAGGTCATTCTGTTTGGGAGCCTTATCATGTGTGTGGCTCAATAGAATGAATGCAGTATGTTTCCCACAGTTTAATCACATCAGGAAGACTCTCTAGCTCTATACACAACCCAGTGACCTAACATGAGGGGAAGAAGCTGTACAGTCCTGAAGGCCCTCCACAGCACTACACCACAAGCCAACATAGTGGAAATCCACACCTGAAATTATGGCTTGGGTAGTCATGAAGAAGGAGGGAAATACTCCCTCAGCTTCTGCAAATCAGTGAGTTCTTGTAACCATGCAAAAACATGGCAAGGAGGTCTAGTTGTCTGCAAGTTTCCCTCATAATGTTTGGTCATTTACTAGTCTATGGTCCTAATAGGATTGAGTAAAATGGTGTCTTACAAAAATAAGTAATCTACTTTGATAGTCTGCAGGCAGAGCCTTTCAGAGGCCCTCTGTGGCAGGCTCCTAATTTGTTCCCTGTTTTCTCCTTCTTATGATATCCATCCTCTTTGCCTTTCTGGACGGGGATTGAGCATTTTAGCCAGAGTTCTCCCTTTTGGTTAGTTTCTTTAGGTGTACAGATTTTGGTAGGTTTATCCTATATTATATGTCTATATGAGTGGGTATATACCATGTGTATCTTTCTGCTTCTGGGATAGCTCACTCAGGATGATCTTTTCCAGTTCCCACCATTTACCTGCAGAGACTTATGGCCAACCTTTGGGCAGATTGCAGGGAATCTTATGAAAAATGTGGGAAATAGTAAGATCTGGAGAGGACAGAGCCCCACAAGGAGAGCAACAGAACCAAAAAATCTGAGCACAGGGATTTTCCCTGAGACTGATACTCCAGCCAAGTAGCATGAATGGAGATAACCCAGAACCCCTACACAAATGTAGCCCATGACAGTTCAGTCTCCTAGTGGGTTCCATAGTAATGGGGACAGGGACTGTCTCTGACATGAACTGATTGGCCTGCTCTTTGATCACCTCCCCCTGAAGGGGGAGCAGCTTTACCAGGCCACAGAAGAAGACAATGCAGCCACTCCTGATGAGACCTAATAGACTAGGATCAGAAGGAAAAGAAGACCTCCCCTACCAGTGGACTTGAGGAGGGGCATGTGTGGAGAAGGAGGAGAAAGAGAGGAATTGGGAGGGGAGGAGGGAGGGAACTACAGGGGGAATACAAAGTGAATAAAGTGTAATTAATAAAAACAAAAAACAAGTAATCCACTGGCTTGTGAACCCTACAAAGGCAGAGAGACTACTTTTACGCCTGTTCCAGGAGCCTCACATGACACTTAGCACAATGTAGGCAAGAATGAACATTTTTACTTGCTGCTTTCATGTCTTCAGTTCTGATAACTGAATACTAGGCAACGCTCTTACTGTGCTAGAGCTCACATTCTATTGAAGGATGTGGAGACAGACTGAAACAAGAACCTAGTCATAGGGCAGAACATCAATGACTATGGAACCTATGAAACTTCTATAGCATCTTGGTCATGAAAACCTTGATAAACTTTCAAAAAAACCAACTCTTCATTTATTGATTCTATGAATTTTTGTATTGCTATTTCAGTAAGTCTAATAGTTTTTACTTATGTTTTTATTTTCTATATTAATTACAGTTTATTCACTCTGTATCCCAGCTGTATCCCCCTCCCTGATTCCCTCCCAATCCTACCCTACTTCCCTCATCTCCTCCCATGCCCCTCTCCAAGTTCACTGATAAGGGAGGTCCTCCTCCCCTTCCATCTAACCCTAGCTTTTTAGGTCTCATCAGGACTGGCTGCATTGTCCTCTTCTGTGGCCTGGCAAAGCTGCTCCCCCCTTGGGGAGTGGTCAAAGAGCCAGTGAGTTCATGTCAGAGACAGTCCCTGTTCCCCTTACTAGGGAACCCATTTCTATACTGAGCTGCCATGGGCTACATCTGATCAGGGGTTCTAGGTTATATCCATAAATGGTCCTTGGTTGGAGTATCAGTCTCAGAAAAGACCCCTGGGCCCAGATATTTGGTTCTGTTGCTCTGTTTGTAGAGCTCCTGTCCTCTAATAGTTCTTTTAAAAAATATTTTTGTCTAGATGATCTATCTATTGGTCAGAGTGAGGAATTGGATTCATACCCATTATCATCATGTTGGAGTTAATCAAAGTGTCCCTATTTGCTGATAAGATGATACTATACACAGAAGACCCTACAGATTCCACCAGAAATTTCTTAAAGCTCATAAACAGATTTAGAGAAGTGGCAGGATATACTACTAACACACAAAAATCAATAATCCTCCTATGTACCAATGAAAAGCATACTGAGAAAGAAATCAGAGAAACAATCCCATTCATAATAGCTTTAAAAATATCTTGGAGTTAATCTAAATGATGAAGTAAAAATAAGAGACACCATAACACTGTAGAAGGAAATAAAAGAAGATATCTCCCCCAAATGGAGAGCCCTCTCAAGCTCATGGAGCACTAATATTGTGAAAATGGTTATCTTACTGAAAGCAATTTATTGACTCAATGCAATCCCCATCAAAATTCCCAACATCTATTCAGAAAAATTTTACCTGAACCTTTATCCTGATGTATATCCCTACACCTTCTTACAGAAGTTTGAGAGTTTCATGTCTAACCTGAAGCCAAGTTAACCAAAAGGAAAAGACAGCTGACACAAATGATGAAATTAGAAATAAAAGGGAGAAATTACAAGACATCAGAGAAATTCATAGACACAAAAAAATATTTTAAAATTTTATATTCCACTGAACTGAAAAAAAAAATAAAAGAAATGGATGATGCGCATGACCTGCCAATGTAAAATCAAGATGAGATTTATTTACACAGATCAATAGCAATCAATAAGACAGAAACAGTAATTTAAAGTCTCCCACTTAAAAAGATCCCAGGGCCAGAAGGATTTAGTACAGAACTGTACCAATGCTTCAGTTGGCCTCAAATTACTACAAAATACAAAGGAAAGATCTTCCAAATTCTTCTTATAAAACTGTATTAGCATGATACTAAAACCAGACAGATCCAACAAAAAGGGAAAAAACTATAGGCCAGCCTCCTCAATGAACACAGATATAAAAATTCTTAATAAAATACTATCAAACCAAATTCAAGACATTAAAAAGATTATCTACCATGATCAAAGTCAACTTCATCTCAGAGATGCACTGATGATTAAACGTATGTAACTCAATAAATGTAATCCACCACAGAAGTACTCAAAGAAACAAAGCCACTGTTATCTCATTATAAGAAGAAATGCCCTGTGACAAAATTGATAATGAAATCCTGAACAATCTAGAGATACATGTGACATATCTCAACCTATTAAAAGTGGTATACAACAAGCCCACAGCCAACATCATCATGAATGAAGAAATTTCTATATATTACCACTAAAACCAGGGACAAGATAAGATGTTCACCCTCTCTACTTCTGCTTAACACAGTGTATGAAGTCTTAAATTGAACAGTGATGATAAGAGGAGATAAAGAGAATAGAAATCAGACTCTTCTTTTTATACTTAAAATATTAAATCTAGCTAACATATAAAGCTTTGGTTTTCACTGTTTTTTCTTCCTCACAAGATATCATTATATTCAATCATATTTACCCTCCTGTTGTTCCTTCTCTCACCTGGCCTCCTTATTTGACAGATGAAAACAAAATGGCAGCGTTAGTAAGCAACACCGCAAAGCTTCGCTCACATTTTCTCATCAGGCTGCTAGTGTTGCACCTTCAAATAGAGGCTTCTCATCATATTCAAATCTTTCAAACCCACCAGGTTCTGCTATGAGAGCTACGTAAGCTTTATCACACGCACTTTGATTTTATGTACAAAATAGGGTCTGTCCTTTACTATTTGTGAAAAAAAAGTTAAATGCCAGAAAGCAATAGTGAAACCAAAAAAGATCTTGTTGCAGCTCGGAAATTCTAGCCGGCTTTTACAACACAGGAAAGCATCACACTTGACCCACCACTCCTCTGTGAAACGCGGCCGACTTGAAGAAGCCTAACAGACTTTTTACTTCTGATCTTCTTTTACCATTCTACACATGGCTGCCCAAGAAACACACAGAAGTTCTGGGATTCAACACAGGAGCAATTGACATAGTCTATACCATTGGCTGAAGGGGAAGAAATTAGTCAGATTCTTCATCTGGACCCATCTGTTTCAAAAAGGACACCCTTCTTCTCCATTTTCCGTTTATTAGTCATTAGTTTTCTAAAACTTGTGACATATAATCAAAGCATCCAATTAATCAAATTGTAAGTGGGGAAAAAAAGCCAACCAAAGCAAAGAAACGACTGATAGAGGCCTTGATCCTTTCTATGAAAAGTATTACCACCTTATTGTTAGCATACTAAAAAGAAAGTGATAATATAAAAAGATAAGAGAAATCTAAAACATTGCTTAATAGTTGAGCTTGGATTTCAGCCTCAGCCACTTAATCTAGGAATGATCAATACTTGCTGTTGCTCAACATCCACATCTCCATGTCTTCTACACCAACTTAATTCCCCAGAGCTGTGGTGATAATATAACCATCAAAGTTAGCAACTACCTACTCATCTAAATGGTGTATGCTAAATACATCATGTATGTGAAGGTAGGAAGCTGAGATGAGCTATTAAATTATTGGACAATGTGCCCCACTTCACTGTGGCAGATATATTTAGAAAAAAATAGAAATAAAACTCAATGGAATTTTAAGTTATTTAGCATTCCATCTATAAAGAATTAGATTGACTACATTGCAGACTCAAACATCAGTAATAGATAATTAAATTTACAAGTAAAATCTATAATACAGTATGAAATTGTTCATAGTCACACATGCAAAAGGCTCTTGGCATATACAGAAAAGACTGTATGTCATGGGTGCACAGAAGCCAGGATCCACAAGTTTGAATCACATGGAGACCCACTGGGCACTGGATCCTTGACCATGAGTGGGATCTGCTATAAGAAAGGGAACAGTGTATATAGAGCAGGTAGAAAACATGTATGGTCTTATAGCATGATTTTGGAATGGTGGATTTCATAAACATTATTTTAAAAAGGCAACATTGTAAGTAAATAAAGCTAGTGTATTTATCCTCACAGTTTTAGGTAGAAAATGAATAAAGTCAGCCTGGGAATGTGGTTGAGTAGGTTTGCTCTGTAATCGTGAAAAGCTTAGTGTGGAATCCTAGCACCCACATAAAAGCAGGGTGTGGCAGCCCCCATCGGTAACTTCAGTGCTGGAGAGGCAGAGATGGTGGATATCCTGGGAGCTCACTGGGTAGGCAGTGTAGCCAGAGCTGTGACCTCAAGGTTCAGTAAGTGACCTTCTACCAATAACATAAGGTAGAAAGAAACTGAGGAGAACAGCCAGAGGCCAACCACTGGCTTCCACATGTGCTCCTATGGGCAACTGCAATTGTTGAGACAGACAGACAGACAGACACAGAGACAGAGACACAAAGAGAAACAGAGAGACAGAGAGGAGGTTCCCCCAAAATATATTCTGAAGTAGAGGGTATCAGGGGTTTAAAAGCCTGGCTCAAGGGTTTTGGGACCAGATACTACATGGGGCATTCTGGGTAAATCTCAGCATCTCAGCTTCACACATCTCATCTCCAAAATCTACTAGTTGATTTATGATATTATTAAGGAATCTGGCCTCTGAAGCTCTAGGACAAAATGAAAACAATTTCTTTTTTTAAATACTTATTAATAAGTAGATCACTGAAGTATCTACTGTTTAGTTTAAATGACCATTTTTTGAAAACTCACATTGCCAAACAAAATACAAAATGCTTATGAACATAAACGTGTGTGTGTGAGAGAGAGAGAGAAGTGGGGGGGGAGGGGGGGAGTGTGTTTATTATTACTTAGGGGAAACAGGCTGGATTAAAGCACACCTGGTTACTGAGCATGAGGAGGAAAGAGGGGAAGGAAAAGGAATTTGAAATGTCTGCAGAGCTCATTAGTGCCCTGTTACCAAATGATTCAAGGACATCTTTGGCTGCGATTCAAACAGTTGTTCTGTTCTGAGGAACATGGCGACAATCTAGAGATCCACAGCTGGACTCTGGAAAACCCCGTCGGAATCTTTTGCAATAAAAGTAACAAATTTGCTGCATTTGTTGTCTGACAGAGGACCATCTCAGAGTGAATCCTCTCAAAGCCAGGGGCCTATGAGAGCTGCTTTCTGCAGTCGGATGAAAAAAAAAAAAAACATGTGATTTGTTTTAAAGGTAGTTTGGTATTAGAAAATGCTGAGTGAGTAGTTCTGAAAGGTTCCCAAATAAAGCCCGAAGTAAAGAACATCTGATGAGACACATTTCTGTTTTTAACCTTTTCTCCTCTGTGGCTGTTTTCTCAGACCACTTTCCAAACAACCTGTGGGCACTGGCCTCAAGATGCACCATCACCCACCCTATACCATGTCTGTTCTTGTCCCACGGAACTTAGATGCAACCAGGCATGCTATCAATAACACCATTTGATTTGTCAGCTCTTCCTCTGATGCACTCTGAATTTGTTCTTTATCACAGCATCACTAAAATCTAAATGAAGCAGGGAACTGACATGTCATTCAGTTCCATTCGTAAAGAAAGGAATATTTTAAACACCGCAGTAATAGGAAGTGGTTAAGATAAAAAAAAAATCTTTGTGCTCTTTCCACCCTTGCTCTTTAAACTAGAGACTAAAAGCTACCGTGCTAATTGTGGGTAGGCACATTCTTAAATCAACAGGTAATGCAATGTCTTCCTTAGGCTCTACAAAATGCTTGCTTTGCAACTGTCCCTATCATCTTTATGATTCCAACTTTTCAACTTTCCTTCCCTTGACTCCCCGAATTATGTGACTGCTAGGGAATGAAAGCCAACCATCCACTGTCAGCACCCCCAAACATTCCCTGGAATGAACAGTATCTCCTCCAAATATACAGTATAAGCACTGTGAACAGTTCCTTATTCCATCAGGGAAAGGAAAGTAATATTTTCCTCGCTGAAAGACCAACTATCCCTTCCCTGCAAAAATTTTATAAGCGATTCTGCACGCTAAAATTTGCATGTGAAGTATAAATTTTCAGACACATTCCTTCAGGAAAGGCAGTGTCTAATACACCTTCCAGTGCGTGGTGACCACATCCTGGCCAAGGCTGAACACTGGGAATGCTAACCAGATCTAGACTACAGGAAGCAAGATGCCACACGGGACAGCTGTCAGCACTCTCTCAGCACCCAGCCTTCAATTCAGCCCTCCCCAGCAATTAGCAAGCAGCTAGGTTTGGAAGCAAGCAGAACCATTGCGATCCCACAAGTAAAGGAGAGGAGCGCCGGGGTTGCTACTTGTGATTGCCAGGCCAACAGTTAGCACTGTCTGTAGTCAGTCCGCAGCTATGTGACCGCTGCTTCCTAGCCTGTCCTCCTGAGATAGGTGATAAACATCAGCTTATCCAAGTCTTCCACAATCCCAGACAATTTTAGAATACCACATAATCACACTTTTTTTTTAAGGGATTGATGTCTGACAAAAATCTCTTTCGAAGACATACAACTATACACTTACATATACAGAAAGTTTAGTATCTAGACTTTCAGAATAGCAAAGTAATTACAAAAAACTCCCAAATGGAAAAAATAAATAGACACAGGGCTGAAAACAATTTTTTTCAATTGAATTTATATTTTTCATAATGTAGTCTATGGTAATACAACAGAATAGATGATCATTAAATGTTTATTGGGATAATTTATGCAGTGATTCCCAATAACACAATGCTTTTGCATTCATATTGTCTATATTAGTGGACTAGAGATGCTGTTAGCTCTTTGTTTCTTATATAACTGGGGGTTAAATCCAGAGACTCAAAAATGCCAGGTAAGTGCTCTACCCCTGAGCTAAGCTTTCAACCATTAGGATAAATTGTTAAAAACAACAACAACAAAAAAAAAAAACAGCTTACACTTGCACATAATTAAGATGTGTCTATCTTAAGTATGCAAAGCATAATTAAATTTAATTATTTTCTTAAATATTTATTTAATTTGTATGTATATATATTTTTATCTCCATGTATATGCACACCTGTGGAGACCAAAAGACGTAGCTGGAGTTACAGGTGGTTGTGAATATGGGTACTGAAAACCTAACTCAGGTCCTCTAGAAGAGCAGCAAGTGCTCTTAACTACTGAGTCATCTTTCCAGGCCTCACATGCAATTATTTTTTTTAAAGATCTTTAGAAGGAAAACATTTAAAATCAGATTACTCCTTGTACCAGCTGGTTTTACATCTACTTGACACAAGCTAGAGTCATCAGAGAAGAAGAAACCTCAGTTGAGAAAATGCCTCCATGAGATCCAGCTGTAAGGCATTTTCTTAATTAGTGATCAGTGTGGGAGGGCCCAGCCCGTTCTGCATGGCACCATCCCTGGGCTGGTGGTCCTCGGTTCTATAAGAAAGCAGACTGATTAAACCAGTAAGCATGGCCTCTGCATCAGTTCCTGCCTCTAGGTTCTTGCCCTGTTTGAGTTCCTATTTTGACTTCTGCAGTGAGAAATAGCAATATGGCAGCTTGAGCCAAATAAACCCTCCCCAACTTTCTTTTTGGTTGTAGTTGAAGCAATAGAAACCCTAAGACTAAAACATATGTTTGCTTAATGTTTTTCTCACTGTTCTTTACATGGGAAAAGACTGGAGCACATATAATGGTGCATTTATAGAAGTATATAGCTTTCTCTACAGGAAAGTGTCTACAGCAAACTCATGGTTTCTTCACTCTCACCTTAGTCATAATTCTAATGAGCTAGAAGCAAATTAAACAGAAAAAAAAATGTGACTGGGATTTAAAACATAATGATTGTTGCAAAATTAAAATATTGGTAGTAAACAAAGAATCTGTGGGAAAAATGATTAGCAGTATCCAAAAGTAAATATAGCACACAGCTCTTGAAATGGATTTAAGCGTAAGATGGCTACAAACACAAAAAGGCCCTCATGATTTAGCTGTGTTTCTGTCTTTCTAGGTGTCTCAATCCTTTCTGCTTCTCCTCTGCTATCCTCTGACCATATCATTCAATTCTGCAAAGGTCCTCAAGTGTCCCCACACCTCAGGACAAGTTCTGTTGTCCTCCTGGTCTGAAACCCTTTCTCTCTGTCTTCACATCCCTGGGTCTCTTTTCTTGAAGGCTCAGTTTAGTCAGTAACTGGTCCTTTAAAGGGCACTCACAAATATTTGTTGACTAAACAAATGTGAATCTATCTATATATCATGTTAACTATGTGACCACAAAAAGTAGTTAACTTTATTCTTTAAAAAAGTAGAGTAAAAATGCATACAGTATGTCCACCAAAATATTTGAAATAAGTCTGTCAAGGCATAGAAGCAGAAGCAAGTTCAAATTCTTATTTTCTAGAATGAAATGAAAAATGCAAGTGAGCTACTACTCTGGTGTATTTCTTTTCTGAATCCACATTTTGCTTGCTTTGAAAACAAGGTTCTATGACAAGGCGTGTTCTGCAACCCTCATTTTTAGGACATCAAGCTATACATCAGCTTCTGGAGATACCATACTCTACATTTTAAATAAATAATTATTATAACTTCATAAATTTCACTTTGCTCATCTTTCCAATTAAATATTCAAAAGCAATAATTATCACTTAGATAAATATTGGAGGCTGAGTAAGATTAAAGCTTTTTCATGCAATATGATAGCAGTTGGAATACAGCAGGATAAAGGACTACAGGGTCTGATAGTTTCACTCTGAAATCCACTCAATAAATCAATTCAAGTTTCCTGTTTGATGACTTGTCCATGTTCAGATAACTAGGATTTTACAGCAGAAACTGGAATGCACATTTGTATCTTCTCAGTGATTTCTCAGTCCAAGTTGCTCACTTCACAAGTCTAAAGATGGCTCCTCTCTGCCCCAGCAGAGAGGAATGGGAAATGTTCTGACAACCTTAGAAGCTACCACAACTGCATGAGAGAAATAAAACTGACAGTTCCGTCAGGGATGTGAGAAGCAGAACCAGGTCCATCTCATTCCTGCAGAGATGTGCTGGCTGCACACAGCTGAAGATAATAAAAGCAAGTTTGGTGGAGAGAATGTGCAGATAAAATTCAAAGACACGGGAGAGGGGCTGATACTACCTTTGTCACTAAAGCACATGGTGCTGAATACTGTCTTCCTAAAGGTTTGCTAATCCCAGAGAAGGCTGAGGAGACTTCCTTTATGGACTACCCTGCCCTTACATTTAGAATCCGTTAGACTGCATATCTTTACAGTCTAAACAGTATGGCACCACTATCTCTTCTCCTTATTGTAGGAAATGCACTTAAGATGGCTGGTAGTATTAAGTCCTATGATGAGGGTCTTCATGACCCAAATTCTCACTGATCATGTAGATTAAGTGGCTGATCATTTTTAAGTTACCTGTAATCTTCATGGTAATTTATTGATTAAAAGGGGGAGTGGTCCAATAAAAAAATTAAGTTGCCCAAATTCACACAGCTAGTGAATAGCAGACCCAGGATTCAGACTTAGTTTCTTCCACTCCCCTCCCCTCCCCTCCCCTCCTGTCTCCCTCTCTCTCTCCTTTCTGTCTTTCTTATTCTCGCTCATTCTCTCTCCCTCTCTCTTGCTGTCTGCTGTTGTAGACATAATCTCTCTTATACACTCTATAGCTATTGAGAATATATTCAGTGTTGTCCACAAAGGAAGATATTTAAGGTTGGGCATGATGATACATGAATTTAATCCCAGCACCCAGGAGGCAGAGGCAGAAAGCTCTATGTGAGTTCGAGACCAATCTGGTCTACACAGAAAGTTCCATGCCAGCCAAACAAAAACATTGATAAAAAGGTAAGTTATTTACCTCTTATAAAATGTGAATTACTTAAAATTTCCACAAACAACTAAAACCCTTTTAAAGCCTAAATCAGAGCGTGAGCTGGCTTCCCCATGGGAATACCATGGTCCAGCCAGATTCCTGGATAAGGAATGTACTAGGCTCCTGATCTGAGCATATGACAGTGTAGCTGTGCTGGCCACTCGCTGCCCCTCTATGATTTAGCAGGTGTGCTCCAATGGACTAGGCCACTTAGGGTAGCTGAGGAATAAATTTTCCACAAGGTGGGTCTTCTAGCTATCACTGAAAAAAATTTATTTTGTTTTTTTTTTTAATTCATTTACATCCTTGTTGTAGCCCCATTCCTCCTTCCCTCTCAGTCTCACCCTCCCTCTCTTCCCCTTTTCCTCAGAAAAGGGGAGCATCCGTTTCCATTCAGACCAGTTCATCAAGTTGCATCAGGGCTGAGCATGTCCTCTTCCCCTGTAGCCTGGCAAGGGAGTCCTGCCAGGGGAAAGTGATCAAAAGCTGCCAAGTGAGTCCATGTCCAATGCAGTCCCCACTTCCCTTACTAGAGGACCCACAGGAAGCCTAAGCTGCCCATCTGCTACATCTTTGTAGGGGGCCTAGGTCTACTTTATGCATGGTCCTTGGTTAATATTTCCGTCTCAGCAAGCCCCTCTGGGCCCTGGTTACTTAGCTCTGTTGGCCTTCTTGTGGAGCTCCTGTCACCTCCAGGTCCTTTTCTCTTTCCTCCCACTTTTCCACAACACTCCCTAATCATCGTCCAATGTTTGGTTCTGAGTTACATCTTGCATTTGTTTTGAGGTGCTGCTCTGTAACACCTCTCAGACAACTTTATCAGGATCCTGTATGCAAGCTTAGCAGAGTATCCTTCATAGTATCAGGGGTTGGCACTTCCTGATAGGGTGGGTATTTGGCTGGGCCAGACATTGATTGGTTATTCCCTCAATCTCTGCTCTATCAGCTCTATCTTTAACCCTGCACAACATGTAGGCAAAATAAAATTTTGGAATGAACCCAAGAACTTAAAAAGCAACAAATCAAGTGATCCAATTAAAAAATGGGGTACAGAGCTAAATAGAGAATTCCCTATAGAAGAATATCCAATGGCAGAGAAACACTTAAAGAAATGCTCACTATCCTTAGTCATCAGGGAGACGCAAATCAAAATGACCCTAAGATCAAAAACTCAAGTGACAATACATGCTGGAGAGGATGTGGATAAAGGGGAACCCTCCTCCATTGCTGGTGGGAATGTAAACTTGTACAACCACTTTGGAAATCAATCTGGCGCTTTCTCAGACAATTAGGAATAGTGCTTCCTCAAGATCCAGCTATACCACTCCGAGGCATATATCCAAAATATGCTCAAATACACAACAAGGACATTTGCTCAACCATGTTGGTAGCAGCTTTATTCATAATAGCCAAAACCTGAAAACAACCCAGATGTCCCTCAGTTGAGGAATGGATACAGAAATTGTGGTACTTTTACACAAAGGAATACTACTCAGTAATTAAAAACAAGGAAATCATGAAATTTGCAGGCAAATGGTAGAAACTAAAAAAGATCATCCTGAATGAGGTATCCCAGAAGCAGAAAAACACACATGTTATATACTCACTTATAAGTGGATATTAGACATATAATATAAGATACTAAAATCTGTATACCTAAAGAAGCTAATCAAGAAGGAGGACCCTGGGTAAGATGATCAATCCTCAGTCAGAAAGGCAAATGGTACAGACATCAGAAGAGGAAGAAAACAGGGAACAGGACAGGAGCCTACCACACAGGGTCTCTGAAGTACTCTACCCAGTAGGGTATCAAAGCAAATGCTGAGACTCATAGCCAAACTTTGGGCAGAGTGCAGGGAATCTTATAAAGGAAGGGGGAGATAGAATGACGTAGAAGGGACAGGAGCTCCTCAGGGAGAACAACAGAAACAAGAAGTCTGGGCCCACGGGTCTTTTCTGAGACTGATACTCCAACCAAGAACCATGCATGGAGATAATCTAGAACCCCTGCACAGATGTAGCCCATGGAAGATTAGTATCCAACTGGGTCCCTAGTAAGGGGAACAGGGATTGTCTCTTACATGAACTCAGTGGCTGGCTCTTTGATCACCTTCCCCTGAGAGGGGAGCAGCCTTACCAGGCCACAGAGGAAGACAGTACAGCCAGTTCTGATTAGACCTGATAGGCTAGGGTCAGATGGAAGGGGAGGAGAACCTCCTCCATCAGCAGACTTGGGAAGAGGCATAGGAAGAGGTGACGGGGGGGGGGGGGGGGAGAGTGAGATTGGGAGGGAATGAGGGAGGGAGGGGACAACAGCTGGGATACAAAGTGAATAAACTGTAGTTAATAAATTAAAAATTTTTAAAGGAAATATATATAGTCATCCATATGAAGACCTTTAGTAATTGACAAGGTCCAACCATTCCCCACTGTTAGTCTATATCTTTTCTAACTTTGAGCATGGTTTTATATAATAAAAGATTCCATCTAACGCTCTGGAACTTCAAACAGTTATACGTTTGATGAACTGGAAATGCCTTTTTGTTTTTTTAAACTTAAACATCTCTGTTTCGCCTCATTGTGTCTCTTGTGATTCTGCTTTGGAGAAGCTCACTTGTTCTTATGGTGGCTACTCTGCTCCAGCACAAGGCAGGACATGTCCCCTGTTAGAGTCCTGTCAGACCAAGAAGAGCACGTAGAACACCCTGGACAGCAAAGCAGATTTATACTGAACTGATTCTGCATAAGTCACTCCCATGATAACCCTTGCTCTAAGGTCAGTTAAACTAAAGACCTCTAGGGCTGGAGGAAGTCACATGTCTACATTAGAGGCCCAGGGTGCAGGAAGAAACCTCTATTCATGCTGCACTCATCTTTGCAGTAACGTTCAGATAGTATCTGGGTATATAATGATTGCCGTGTGGTTAGGAAATGAGCAGCAATGAACAGTACTGGATCATTTCATCATCTAAGAGAAAACGTCAAGAACAAAGTTTAATGATTATCCCCGACAAGTGAAACACGCAAGACCACAAGTGGCTTGCCGTTCTAAGCCATTCAAAGCATAAACCAGCACATACTTGCGTGTACCCACAGACTTCACAGACCCTATAGACATTCACTGAAAGAGTTAATTTAGGACTTGAAACACTGGCACTTTAAGCTCTGCTTCAAAAGCTCGTAAATGGCGGAAAAATCAATACACTTTTTATCAGTCTTCAGTGTTTATAGAAGCAATACAAAACAGGATTTTGTTAAATGTATATATTATGCTAGATCAAACTGTAAGTTAAAACAGCTGTATCCAAGTTAATCTCAGATACAGCATGGAGATTATTTGAGTTGTGTGTTTCCTTTTGTGGCTGTTTTAGATGTGGCTTTCAGGGGGTGGGTGGGAAATCATTTTCTTAAAGCTTTTTAGTTGTCTGCAGCAGTGCCAACAGTTGAACATATAGCAATATTTTTAAGTTACCCAGATGAACAACAAAGGAGAAAGAACCCCCTTTAGTAATTCCAAAATAGTGTTGTACAGGCAATCTGTAAAAAACAGATTATAGGTATATAAATGTAGGTATGCACATCTAAGATTGCTATAGGCTATTCATGACATAAAAATTTCAATTAAAACCATTTTTATGAGCAATTATCACATTCTGAAAAAGCATATGCAACTTGCGGGTGGATTATACCACCTCCCCAATGAAACAAGACTTAAAACATAAGTGACTATAATGTACTTAGCCTAGTGTGCATGGATTGTTTTTAGCATAGGAAGGGTCTTATACAAAGTTCTTAGTTCTTGTTTGTAAGAGACAAAAAATTAAGTTGATGGAAGCTTTCTTTTTTTAGATCTGTTTTTAAAGAATCAGACATCTGTAATTCAAATCCATTTTGATTGAAACAGTAAATTTGATTCAATTGTGAAATTTCATTTCAAAAGAGTAAGAGAGAAGAAATTCATGGGACCTCTCAAAGTAAATGACAAGCTTGGTCTCTGAAATATGTCAGGAACACATTAACACCATGTAAAAATAACAGCAGAAACAAAACTAAAGTCACAACGGCCAAATGTCCTGAAAACAAGAATCAAAGAAGGGAACTCACAAATTTAATATTAATTGTATCTTTGCTAATTAACTGGGCATTATGGTTTAACCTACTCAGTAATTTTAATCCAGTGTTGTTATTTATTCTTTGTTTACTTCAAGTGCTAAGCAAAGACATCTACCCAAGATTAAAAAGACCATATTGTCAAAGGGAAGCAGAATCATGTATCAACATACAAAAACATTTTAAAAATACACATTATGGGCTGAACAGACTGCTCAGAGGTCAAAATACACATTATGGTGAAGCTCTCTTCTGTATGCCAGATACACACATTTGAGCAATCTAACTCACTGATTTATACATGTGTACTAATGATAGTGAGAACCATAAAGAAAAGGAAGCAAGGAACGGGAACTGAGAATATCTAAGAACTGCTATTTTAATAAGTTGTCGAGAAAGCCTTTGTGTTAAGGATAAAATTTGAGTAAGGTCCATTAATATCTGTAGAATATCCACACAGATGCCACAAGGAATGAGCTTGCTTAATGCACTTACAAGGGTCAATAGGACTTGAAGCAGTGTGAGAAAGTTGCAAGGAGGTAGGAAGTAGGTAAGAAAAATAACTAGGGCCAGATTAGCACAGGATCATGAAATATGATGGAAGGCCACTGGATAATTTAAGGATGAGAGGAGCCAGAGCAAATCAAATGAATAGGATTTCTACCTAAATTACAACCGTAAAGTTCTTAGCACAAAACTTCAGGCAGTACTCCGCATAAAATAGCTTATCAATAAATATGAATGACTAATGAATGGGTGGTGACAGTCTGTTTCTATCCACAGAGTTACCCAGATTATTAGACTTTTACTTCTCTGGTCAAAATTATGTCCCCACGTTGGGTATAGTGGCACCTGCTTATAACCTCAGAACTCAAGATGCCTAGACAGGACGATTGCTGCAAGGCAAAGCCCAGGTTGGACAACATAGTGAAGAATGCCTCAAAGAAGAAAAACCTGCGGGTTAAGAATTGTGTATTAGGATATTACAATTCGATGGAAATAAGAAAAGCCTGAAATAATGCTATTAAAAGGAGAAGATGATAATGGTAGGTTCAGATATTTTTTTCCTTTTGGTGTGTGTGTGTGTGTGTGTGTGTGTGTGTGTGTGTGTGTGTGTGTGT
>NW_026587556.1:6548576-6571076 GCF_907164565.1 Psammomys obesus
TGTGTGTGTGTGTGTGTGTGTGTGTGTGTGTGTGTGTGTGTGTGTGTACAATGTGTGCTTGCATACATGCTTGTGTATGGACCTATGCATGTACCTTCCAACTTGATGGAGGTAGGATCAACTTGTACACCACTCTGAATGGCACACAAGACTTTGGGGCTTGCTGGCACAAAGACTTTGGGGCTTTCCTGTCTCTGACTCCAATTTTGCTATATGGACATTGAGATTATAGATACACGTACCATGCCTGCCTTTACATGGGCCAGTTTCAACTTGGTTCCTCACATGTACACCACAAATATTTTACTCATGGAGCCACCTCTCCAGCCTAGTTCTGCTAATTTCTGTAGTTATCCAAAAGTGAACCCTAGTAATGCTGCCTTTCCCTCTCGCTGCGTATCTCTGATATCCATTTGGCTTCCTTAGAATGAATTTTTTCTAACTGAAGGGTTTGTCTATGAGCCTTGGATTACCACTCCTCTTGGAGTACAGGAAAATGGATCTAGTACTACTTACACAAGAACATAGCAGGTGCTCTGTCCCTTGAGTAGAGTACACTAGAGCTTGTGAAGGATGAAAAATTATCTTCATTCTTAGCACACAAAAGGCTGCTCCAAAATAATAAGTATGTTTCTTGGAGGGCTCAATCCACTAGCAGAGAGGAAAATTACCCCTTCCTTCCAATAGTCAGTACAAGTAGTTAGGCTCAACCTCTCCTATTTTCAGGAGCATATAAAAGTACTAATGACCTAGGACTGAGTAATAGTAAGCATTTTCTACATTACACAATTATCTCAATCTTCAGTATAATAAATGGTTGTCTAAAGGATGGGCGTATCTCCATTAGGAAAGGAAATTGAGGTTATGATTCATGACTGAGCAAGGAAACATAACTGAATCTAACTGTTCTATAAAACGATCTTAAGTATATTTCTTTCCCATATCTTAAATATACATGTTCTTTTATGGCAAAATAATGTTTCTGTGATCACAAAAGTTATGCAGGCCAATTGTTTGAATATCTGAATATTCAAACAATTCTGAATATCTTTAACAAGAAAGAAAAATTACATAAACATGATTAGCATTTTGGAAAGTTCGCTTTTTCTTCCTTTAAGTACGCATATCCATTCATACTGTCTACTTTTCAGTGCGCTGCACTGAACACATGGGAACATTTGATTGTAAAAAGTAAGATTCATGTCTCCGAAACAAATATTCCCATTAATCACGTTCGCTTAGATCTGGGCTCAGTGGCACGCCCTGCAAAGTCTGCAGTGTAGATTTCCATGTGACCACAATGAATGTTCCATTTGGCCTTTACTGCATCTCTCCATCCAGCTCGGGGTCAAATACAGGTGCTGTCTCGTTTGGATTTTTGTGGTACTAGGGATTTAAACCAAAGGCCTCAAACATTCTAGGCAAATGCTTTCCACTAGAGCACTCTTTTTTACTTTCAGTTAGAGTCTCCCTGCTCTGTCGAGGCTACCCTTGAACTTGATTCCACTTGCTTCTGCCTCCAGAATAACTAGAATTTACATACAAGCAAAGCCTGGCTGACCCTTTGTAAATAAAGTTTTATTGAACCATATCTCATTCCTCTGTATGTATTGTCTGTGGATGGTTTCACATTATAGTAGCAAAATTTCAACAGAATGACTAGAGCAGAGATTGTGGGGCTTGCAAAGCTTAAAATAGTTATTAACTGTTTGGCTGCCCTCTTACGAAAAATATTTTTTTAAACAACTGCATGCCCCTCCCCATATAAATATAACCACCACCTTCCATGAAATTGGCAGAATGATATTACTGATGCTCATCTATGCCATCCTCCACCTGTATCTGGGCCTGGTTAGCTCTTTAACCAGACTGAGTGTCCCTTATATGACATGTTTAGACTTAGAAGTGACTCAGATTTGAGAGTTTAGAATATTTACAGATGCATAATATATCTAGGGAATAAAACACAAATCTAAACATCAAATTGATTTTTGTTTCATACACATCACACACACTAGCAAGAAGATAATTCTGGGCAATATTTCCAATGACTTTGTGTATGAAGCAAAGTTTTACAGTGTGCAATTTTCCAGTTGCTGTATCGTAGACTCAAAATGTTACAGATTTTATAGCTTTTCAGGTTTTGAATTTTTGGATTAAGGATCTATATTTTAGGTTTCTAATCATTATCTCCAATTTTAATTTGGGGACATTTACAGGCACAGCACAGCTTTATATTGTTTTGGATTTGCCTTAGTTGCAAGAGGGCACATTCAAGGGTGTTGGAAATAAAGTGGCACAGTGGGATGGCTACCCTAAGGGAAACAACTTCTGAGTTCTTGTGAAGTGTGAAGGACCAACAACTCCATATTTCTTTCCTCAGCAGCCCTAAAGTATCACATTATATTTGTTCCACTTGCTGGCATAGCCCCCCCCCCCTTTTCTAAGCATGGTCTAAAATAATTGATTTTTATCCATCACATTTTGTTCTATAGAGGGAAAAATTGCCTCCATTTACATTATAGAAA
Source organism: Psammomys obesus (assembly GCF_907164565.1). Taxonomy (NCBI): domain Eukaryota; kingdom Metazoa; phylum Chordata; class Mammalia; order Rodentia; family Muridae; genus Psammomys; species Psammomys obesus. Next base: position 6,551,105 of record NW_026587556.1, read on the forward strand.
GACAGTTTGTGGCTGTTATGAATAAAGCTTCTATGAACACAGTTAACCAAATGTCTTTGTTGTACGATAGAGCATCTTTTGGGTATATAACCAGGAGTGGTATGGCTGGTTCATGAGGTAGCACTATTTCCAATTTTCTGAAAAAGCGCCAGATTGATTTCCACAGTGGTTGTACAAGTTTGCATTCCTACCAACAATGGAGGAGTATTCTCCTTTCTCCATATCCTCGCTAGTATGTGCTGTGACTTGAGTTTTTGACCTTAGGCATTCTGATGGGTCTAACAAGGAATCTCAGAGTCATTTTGATTTGCATTTCCCTGATGACTAAGGAATTTGAGCATTTATTTAAGTGTTTCCTAGCCATTCAGAATTCCTCTGTGGAGAATTCTGTACACCCCATTTTTAATTGGATTACTTGGTTTGTTGGCATTTATATATTTTGGATATTAGCCCTTTGTTAGATTCATGCTGGTGAAGATCTTTTCCTAATCCATAGACTGCCATTTCCTTCTATTGACAGTGTCGGTTGCCTTACAGAAGCTTTTCAGTTTCATGAGATCACATTTATTGTTGATTTTAGAGCCTGAGATGCTGGTGTTCTGTTCAGGATGTTTTCTCCTGTGCCATTGAGTTCAAGGTTGATCCCCACTTTCTCTTCTAATATATTTAGTGTTTCTAGATTTATGTTGAAGTCTTTGATCTATTTTGACTTGAGTTTTGTGCAGGGTGATAAGTATGGATCTACTTGCATTTTTTTCACATGTAGACATCCAGTTAGACCAGCACCATTTGTTAGCAAAGCTCTCATGCTAACAAATAATGGCTTTTCCTGAGGACCTCTTAGACCTAAAGGATCAAGCAAGTATATAGAGTAAATTCTAAAGACTTGACAAGACCTTCTGGGGACAAGGAAATATAAGCTACCTTACCTCTGGCAAAGCAAAAAAAGAGAAGATACAAAAAAGGAGGTGAGATGAAAATTGATAAACATAAATAAATAGTTAATAAACCTTAACAGCAAGAGTATGGGAAAGCGTGCCAGAATCCCTAGAAATAGCAGACTGAAGGAATGTCTGTGGGTACCCACTAGTGCCCATGAAACACATGAGAACAGAACACACAACTAGAGAGCCTTCCTTTAATGGCACACACACAGCTAGTCACCTACCACTCAGGGGCTAGAATTAAACACCACTCACTTGCTTAGACTCTAAGCCATTGAAAGAGAAATAGGAACTACTTCACATATCCGAGTCAAGGAAGAGATGCTTCTATCTTGTCCGAAGGCAACTTCAATTTCAACATGTGCAAAGGAGAACTCATTTCTTTCCCCTCCAACCTCTGTTACATGCCTTAACAAAGATGGGCTGTGCTGCCGTCATCCACTTAAATGTACCAGTCCCAGACTTCAGGGTTCATTGCATCTCTTGCCTGACTCCTCATTCTTAGGTTAAAACTAGTTTTTGTTTTGTTTTGTTTTGTTTTTTAGCATAGTATTAGTCATGTCTAAGATCATTTTAACTGCTACCATTATGATGAGGTTTAGGCCTTCATCACTATCTCTCTGACTGTTATATTAGCTTCTTAAGAAATACCTATGTGTTCAGCTGCTCACCTTCCCATGCCAGTTAATTTCGGTTCCTTCTTAAAATGCTTCAAAGTCTCTCTATATTCTGAAGGGTGGAGTGGAATTTCTCAGCATATCAAAGAACATCTTCCCACCTTGCCAAATACCTCCCCCTACCACTACCACACAGCCCATCTTGAAGCCACACTTCAGCCAGCACACCAATATCCTCCAGTCTTTTTTATAGCAATGCTTTATACGCACAGTCACTCAGCCTGGAACCCTCCTCCTCTGCTTTTTTTATTTGGTATACTGGCACTTACCTACAAGACTTAGCCTGAGAGTCTCCACCTGTGATGTCATTCTAAGCCCCTGTCTCCAGCCTTGAAATTTTTATTTTTTAATTATTTATTTATTATTTTTTATTAATTATACTTTATTCACTTTGTATTCCCCCATAAGCCCCTCCCACCTCCCCTCCCAATCCCACCCTCCCTCTTCCTTCTTCACACATGCCCCTCCCCAACTCCACTGATAGGGGAGGTCCTCCTCTCCTTCCTTCTGATCCTAGTCTATCAGATCACTTCAGGAGTGGCTGCATTGTCATCTTCTGTGGCCTGGTAAGGCTGCTCCCCCCTCAGGGGAAGGTGAACAAAGAGCAGGCCAATCAGATTATGTCAGAGGCAGTCCCTGTTCCCATTACTATGTAACACACTTGGACACTAAACTGCCATGGGCTACATCTGTGCAGGAGTTCTAGGTTATCTCCATGAATGGTACTTGGTTGGAATATGAGACTCTGGAAAGACCCCTGTGTTCAAATTTCTGGTTCTGTTGCTCTCCTTGTGGAGTTCCTGTCCTCTCCAGATCTTACTATTTCCCTACTTCTTACATAAGATTCCATGACACTGCCCAAGAGTTGGCCATAAGTCTCAGCATCTGCTTTGATAGTCTGCAGGGCAGAGTCTTTCAGAGACCCTCTGTGGCAGGTTCCTAACTTGTATTCTGTTTTCTTCTTCTTCTGATGTCCTTCCTCTTTGCCTTTTGGAATGGGGATTGAGCATTTTAGTCAGGGTCCTCTCTCTTGATTAGTTTCTTTAGGTGTACAGATTTTAGTAGGTTTATCCTATATTACATGTCTATATGAGTGAGTATATACCGTGTGTGTCTTTCTGCTTCTGGGACAGCTCACTCAGGATGATCCTTTCCAGGTCCCAACATTTACCTGCAAAGTCCAGGATTTCCTTATTTTTCATTGCTGAGTAATATTCCATTGTGTAGATGTACCACAATTTCTGCATCTCTTCTTCAGTTGAGGGGCATCTGGATTGTTTCCAGCTTCTGGCTATTACAAATAAAGCTGCTACAAACATGGTTGAGCAAATGTCCTTACTGTGTACTTGAGCCTCTTTTGGATATATGCCTATGAGTGGTATGGCTGGATATTGAGGAAGTGCTGATCTTTGACAAAGATGCCAAAACCATACAATGGAAAAAAGATAGCATCTTCAACAAATGGTGCTGGTCTAACTGGATGTCTACATGTAGAAAAATGCAAATAGATCTATACTTATCACCCTGCACAAAACTAAAGTCCAAGTGGATCAAACACCTCAACATAAAACCCGACACATTAAATCAGTTAGAAGAGAAAGTGGGGAATACCCTAGAACTCATTGGTATAGGAGACAAGTTCCTGAGAAGAATACCAACAGCACAGGCTCTAAGAGCAACAATCAATAAATGGGACCTCATGAAACTGAAAAGCTTTTGTAAAGTAAAGGACACCGTCATCAAAACAAAACGACAGCCTACAGATTGGGAAAGAATCTTCACCAACTCTTTATCTGACAGAGGGCTAATATCCAGTATATATAAAGAACTAAAGAAGCTGAAAAGCAGCAAACCAAATAATCCAATTAAAAAATGGTGAACAGGGCTAAAGAGAGAATTCTCTGTAAAGGAATATCGAATGGCAGAGAAACACTTAAAGAGATGCTCAACTTCATTAGCCATTAGGGAAATGCAAATCAAAACGACCCTGAGATTTCACCTTACATGCATCAGAATGGCCAAGATGAAAAACTCAAGTGACAACACATTCTTGAGAGGCTGTGGAGAAAGGGGAACCCTCCTCCACTGCTGGTGGGAATGTAAAGTTGTACAACCACTCTGGAAATCAATCTGGCGCTTTCTCAGACAGCCTTGCAATTTTATATTATCTCATCTGCCTGTCCGTAGCACCCTCAAAAAAGAGCTATTGAAGCCACCGTGTCTGTCTTATTCCTATTAGGAACCTTGAGCCCTTGGTCTATTGTTCAGCTCTAGAGAGATATTTAATATCTTTGTTGACTACATTTTAAATATGAAATAAAGACAGGGTCCCGATAAGTTTTTCCACATCTCAACATCTTAGTTTCCGAAAGGTATTTAACATGAGTATTGCTACTTGTGGGATGTAAGATAGAACCCTCAGTTCCTGGTTTACTGTTTTATTTTATGTGTGTGAGTGATTTGCCTACATGAATGGCTGTGCACCATATGCTTAGCTGGTGTTGAAAGAGACCAGAAGAGGGCCCTGGATACCCTAGGACTGGTGTTCTGAACAACCATGTAGATGCCAGAACTAGAACCTCGGTTCTGTTCTCTGGAAAAATACTCGGTGCTCTTAACTCCTGAATTATCTCTCCAGACTCCAGGATTACAAGTTCTAAAGGGTATGTTAGGAAACCTGAGCTGGGGTTTCTCCCTCCACATAGTTCACCAGTGAGAGATTTTATTTGTTTTTCACCATCTGGTCATTGGTCCTAGGATGCACTCCTCAAGGCAGCACATGGCCTCGTTTGAATTTTCAGTAGTCTACGTGAAAGGTTGGCAACATTTAATAACTTTCAGACTGTATAGATTCAACAGTAGCATTCCTCCTCAGTCCAGACACACTGTTTTAAAGAAAGAACAGTATGGCGATTATCATCATTTATTTTCAAGCACTGCATATTTGTTTCAACAAATTTCACAACATTTCCCAAGGGATTTTTAAGAAAGCTACCAAGTATGTTTAGCAGAACAACATATGGAATGCTAATTTTGTTGTGATGCTACACTCTAATACAGCAAGAAACAGATTCTTCACAAAATCAGCAGATTTGCAAACACTAATTAAGAAACATTGAAAACTATCAAGGTCAATTTAAGAATCCATTTGAAAACAAATACTCCCAGTCATGTTAGTTCTAGTAATTTCTCAGAAGGGGTTTGCTGAACATCAACAAACTTTCACACTGCAGTGTTTTCAGTGGAGGTAAATAAACAAAGGTATATTTCAGATTTTTTAACTTGGTCAAACATAGAGCTTTGGACAACTGATTAAAAATAACTAATTTGTCTCTGTTGGTACAATCAGTCACTCCTTGGAAACTGCAAATCCTCAGAGTGTCAGATTTCTACTTAGCCTAAGATACATGACTCCTAAGAGACTTTGCCAGGAGTCTATTTGGGTATTATGAACTGCTAGACTGATTCTCTGCATGGTACGCAAGAATAAGTCGTCAACAAAATTCCAATTTCAAAAGTTAACTCTCACTCCTGCCTGTTGCCTCCTGGTTATTCCTTTGTTATATCTTTCATTGTCATGCCATTATCTGCAAAAATCTCTAACCAATCATCAAAGGGGCAGCCCACTCACCGTGTGTACATACATATGTGTGTTATGTGCGTACATGTGTTCATTGTTCTACACATGGTCTGTCTAGTGGAAAATGATTACATTTTACACATGGTAGGCCTCACTGTGTGCTTAAACCTAGTACTGGACTGCCCAGATGAGAACCAAAAAGAGTTTTAAGATAATGTAGTAAAAACTACAAAACATACATTATGCAGAAGCCAGAGGAAATGTTACAGAGATTAATCAGACTTGGGCAATGATACTGTCCCAAAACAAAGCCATCCCATGCACTTCCTTCTTCTGTCCCATTCCACTGCTTACAATAAAAATAATGAAACTTTGAGGCTGTGGGGTGGGAAGAGAGCATAGTCGATGGGTGACTACCGAACGGAATGGACAGAGACAGCCATGTTTTTTGCCTAGAGACACAGAAAACTGCCCAACCAAAGCATCAGAACAGCACATACAGTCACTGCGACGTCTAAATTAGTGCTGTGGGCTATTAAAGAGTTTCTCCTATGGGCACATTTCTGTCATCCAGAGAGATGTGAGACATAAGAAGATGGAATGTCTGGTTTCAGACCACTGTGCCTATGACCCTGAACCAAGTGCATCCATATGCTCAAGATTTTCGAGAACCATAAATAGGAATGCCAAAGAAAACATTCAGCTTACACTCTTTTAGTGTCAATAATCACACTGGAGTAACTGCAGTCATGAGGTGCAAATTCTGAGAACACCCAGAGGATTGGCTAGTAATCTAACTGTTTTCTTATTCATTCAGATTTGTGCACTGTGATATTTTTCCTCTCTTTGAATTGACACTCAAAGTTTACAGCTATATAGACATCTATTTGTATGTCCACAGATCAGCCACATGTAAGAGAAAAGGAGTGTTAGTGACAGGTACTGAAGTGTGGAGGTAGAGCAAGAAGAGCAAATGTCATTCTTGAACTAATGTGCCCATTGTGCTAAAATATACAAAACATAAAAATTACCACTTTAACAGCTTTAAATAGACAATTAAATTGCTTTAAGTATGTTTACAACGTTGTACAGTCATTACTATATTATTTTGTGTGGCTGAATATTATTACATTGTATATTGGGTATTGCTTTACCTATGGATACAGGTTGTTTCCATTCTTGGACTGTAGATAATCTCACTGTACTCGTGTTTTATAGACTCTCTCCTCACCCCTGTTTTCAGCTCCTTTGGATATAATGCTCAGAGTGAAACTGATGGGTTATTTGGTAACTCTCTTTCACTTTGTATGGGACCACTATTGCTTTCCCTAGCAGTTGGAGAATTTCACATTCTCGTACTGTGAAGAAGTTGCAGTTTCTCCATGTTGTCACCCAAACTTGCCAAACTTACTATTTCAGAGTTATTTAGTGTAGTCATCTGCAGGAATGTGCAGATGACTTTCAGATGGCCCTGAGAGTCAGTATTGAATGCCAGAGCCCCATAGGTCAAAGTCCTAAAAGATTGTACGGTCTAAAATCCCTAAAGATTAAAACTCCAAAGAAATAAAATTGTGAAAAAGTAAAACTTCAAGTTGTTGAAACTCTAAAACTTAAATGGCCAAAGCCACAATTCTCAGTGAAGAGAAGGAAACATACAAAGTATAGAAAAAAAAAAAACAGGGATGGGCTTGGTGGGCTTTTGCTTGTACCCAGGACAGTTGTATCTTATTGAGTAGAACAGATGCTGAGAAGGCATTATTTTGTTATACCTGTGGTGTATCTCCAGAGAAGTAAGTCAGTCTGTGACATATTCCTGGCACTATCATTATGGCCAAGAACCTCTAGCTAGGCTGTACTAAGAGAGAACCTATTACTATTATTCTGCTAAATGGTAGTAGCATTAAACTAACCGGTAACAATTATTCTTATATCTATATAATACTGCACTGAGTGCACTGAAATAAATTGGTTTAAGTACATCCACAGTGTTGTGTTATTTATATATGCACTACGTAAATATATACTATATATGAACACTATGCTACATTATTGAATATACATACATTAAGTGTATAGAACATGTACATTATTTATGTATATAATCACTATGAATTTGAAAGGGATTACATTGTATCTAGACATTGCCTTGGGTAGTACCCCATATTAATAGCATGGCCTTATAATCCACGAACACAGTCTGGCCACTTATTTATTTCTTTAGTCTCTTTCAGTGCATTTATCTTTTAAACTGCTTTTACAAACACCTAATTCACAGTACATTCCAAGAAACTGTATCAAGGGTCTTACAAGTATTAAGGTATTTAATAAAATTTTAAACAACCTGATGACACATGAGTTTAAACTTTATTTTATGGGTAAAGACATGGAGACATGCAAAAGCTCAATAAACAGTAGTCAGTGATAGAACTGATATCTAAATACAGCCAGTGTGGTCTCAGAGTCCACTGCTCTACTCTTGAAAGCAATTGCCCATTCAAAAAATATTTTTGCAATTCCTACCTGTTCCCCAGAAGCAGGTCTTGAAACAAGAGTCTAAGTTCTAGTTACATATTAAAAAGTTGTCCAAGAAGAAACAAGTTGGGAATAAAAAAGGGTAGCTAGGTAGGAGGAAGAATTCAAACAAGGCTTTCATGTCAGGTGAGGTCCTGAGATCACAGCCTTGAGAAAGCCAAGGAAAATGTGTCTACCTCAAGGCAAGGAGCTGGACTTTCACATTGCTGAAGCCTTCGGAGCCTCCAGACCTGTCTGCTGCAGATGCACACAGACAATCTCAGGGTTCCTTACGTGAGGCAGAAATGGATCCAAAAATTCAAATGTAGTCTCCTGAAGTAAGGGATAGGCTCAAGTGGATAGGGAGAAAGTGTGAAGAAGCTGGAGGTGCGTATATGAAAGCAGTACAGATTCCAGGGAACTGGGCGGGGCACCAGCAGCTTGTACAGTGCATATGGTACCCACACTAGAAGTGAGATGAATGAAGCCTACTCACAAACTCCCCAAGGGTTTATATGTTGGGAGAAGAGGTCAACAGATAAACACTATAAAAGTGTGAAGAAACTGATGAGCTGCAGCCATCAGCTAATAGGTGCCCTGTTTTAAAAAGAAAAAAAATATCATTGAAGAGAAGACCATGGCACTTGCTTGAGGGCTAGAATTAACAAGACATTAAGACAGTGTGTAAGGACAAATTGTGGAAGTCCCCACGCAGTTGAGAAGACACGGCACTTTCCTTATAATTGCAGACAACAGTGTGCTCCCACATATATGAATGTAAAGAGTGATTTTAATTGTGTTCTTCTTACTCTCCTGGTTACTAAATCAGATGTGCTGGGGTGGAAGGTATGTAAAAGTGTATGTTTACTAAGCTTTGAAAATGACTGTGATGAACTCAAGCTAAAAAAAAAAAAAAAAAAAAAAAAAAAAAAAAAAAAAAAAAAAAAAAAGATGTTATCCTACCACCAACAGGATGTTGTCCAGGAAGCTCAGCTAAGCACCCAGTATATACCTAGCCATCTGTGACCCTGCTACCTGCCTGATACATCCTCTCTCTTCCCATATTTTCAGTGACTGGCCAGGAATGGGAAGAACGTTTGGACCATATAAAGGAACACACTCCAGAGAGCAGGGTCTTGTTTACAAACGTGAGGCTGAGAATTCCATGAGGTCTTTTCAATAAGGAAAAAAGTTGATAGACTGGGATTCCTTTATTGATCATCAGTGGAGGGCCAGGCCATCAAGGGCTAGCCATAATCCCTATAGGCTTTCTGATAATTGTGCAGGTTCTTTCTTAGCTTTCTTCATTGGAAAGTGGGCTGCCTTGTAGTATTCACCTTGCCTCATAAGAAGACTGGCTGGTTATCTATGACATCAGACAATAAGGAAAGTGAGAGCTACCATGTTTTGAAATAATAACTCAGGTACTATTTTCCCATTGAGAAATGATTGAGAATGAAGAGACAATGAACATCTAATAGCATGACTTACGACAGAATAGTGAGGTTTAGCAGGCCAAGCTGTGTGGAAGAGCAATAAACATGCAATACAGGAGCAAGAATTCTAAGTCAAGGTGATGTGCCATTACTCCTGGGGATAGAAATAGAGCCTACAGTTTGGGTAAATTACCCTGACAAGGAGCACAGTGATTAGGAAAGACATATTTTTAGACAAGAGAATTTTGTTAGAAGGCTTCAGTAAAGAACCATGGATTAGCAGAAAACACAAGAGAAAACCTAGATGTAGAGTAGACAAATACGTGGAGAAGAAAACAGAAGTCATTTAAATGTGCAAGCAACAGACACTGATAAGTTCAATAAAGCTGGAAATCTTGACTTTTTAGGTAAAAGAGCACATGCGCTTTAAAATTACCCCCACACTAAAAGCTAAAACCAGGCAGCACGCAGTGCACAGATGCTATGTGGCTTTCACACCCACCACAGAGGAGTTCTGAAATGGACAATTCCAGGCCTTCCTAGGACAATCCTGTCCCACCTTTCAGAATGGCTAGAACCATCTCAAAGCCAGAATACCGACAGAAAGATGTGAGGCCAGCCAGGTACAAAGTCAGCAATCACAACCAGAGCTTCACATAAACAGAAATCAGGGTTTTCCAAATCCCGTGATTAGGTCAGGAAATCTCAAATCCCTGAACCAATTGATTAATACAACTTTGATGGGTTCAGGAAACAAATCGAAAGGGAGTTAGTTAAGAAGAGGCTGTGCAAGAAAAGCTATACTTAAATATAATTTGCCCCTTCCTTCCATGCCTTTGGGGGAAGTGTGATGGAAGATGTTGCCCAGATCATAGCCCCTGTTTGGGCAATGTTCTAGGTTATCATTTCTGTATCCTTCTTGCACTTTGATCTTAGTCATGCTGTCAAAGGAAACAAGTGGAGCAAGCTAGACAAGCCCCAAAAGCTAGGTAATCATGACAGATGAGCATGGGGCTGAGCTGTTCCAGCTGGCCTCCCAGGCCATCAGCAGGCCCTGTGTGATCTATTAGCAGGGGGAGCCCAGGTGCAGAGACCTTGGGGCAGGCTCACTGAGCGCAGTCAGGCCATTAACTGATGTAAGCATTGGGTAACTGATGAAAAAAGCATGCAACATAAACGCCAGCCAGGAAATGGTTACAAATTAGGAAAAGAAAGAGCTATCAAGGGCAGAGGGGCCTTTTATGCCACAGTCATAAAAGCACTTCCTCTTTCCCCTGACTTGAGAACCACAAAGTGGAATTCTCTCCATATGAAATTCCTCCCGAGTCACGGGCAGCGCTAAACCAAGACCTGTCCTTTTCCATGTGTTCACACCGTAGTCACACAGAAACAGATGTTACTGTTTGGCTGTCACGCTGTTAAGGGAAAGTGTCATAGTACTTGGGGAGTATCAGCCTATGACCTCTCAAGTAAAATGCTCCAGCACCCCATAGATTCATTGGTTCTCTAGAAGATCTGGATCCTTAAAGTTAGGAAAAAGATCACCAGCATGGTGCTTAAGTAACTGAGCTGAGGAGGGACTCTCTCAGCTTACAAGTTTGGTGTAATTATCACCCCTAAAAGTTCGTTTATCTCATGATTCCTGTTGCAGTGGGTTGGCTAACTGAGCACCATGACCTCAGGCCAGTCTCCTATACCTGTCAGATTCTGCATTCTCAACACCCTCTGTGTGTCTCCTCTCCTCTTCCTCTCCTTTTCCTCTCCTTTCTCCCCTCTCTCTTCTCTCCTCTCCTCTCCTCTTCTCTCTGTCCCTCCTTCCTTCCCTCTCTTCTCTCTTCTCTCTCAGTTTCTCTCCACAAAATCTCAGCATGATAACAATTCGATCAATCACAGCTGTGTTCTCATGGAAACAGAAATCAGGTTCAGTCATCGCATTTCTGTTTGTCTCTCTAACAAGAAGGATACTTTTTGAGCTAAGCCTAATTATGGCATCCTCCCACCAACAGACAACAGAACCGAGCACATGTGGAGTCTACTGGGGTTCAGAGAATGAATGGATCAGACTGAACTGTCCATGTTTATTATGGCCACATACAACATATATTTATTTCTCTTTCTATTTTAGATTGTATACTTTTTTGTGATTTAACTAAACCACTTCTTAAAGATGTTTTCCAATTATATGTGGGTACAGGTTGAAATGTTTATAAAAATGTTTTTGTTCCTGGTAGTATTCACCAGAAAGTCAGCTCTCTCTCTCCAAAGAGACCGGCTACCCTAAATGAAGATTTAAAAAACTTTATTTTCAACAACAACAACAACAACAAAAATGCAACTAACTCTTTTATGCTAAAAAGAATTTTAACCTCAAAGCTTTACTAGGGATTTAATCAAAATACAAATTTTCCAAAATAACAATCAGGAAGGGATCTGAAGAAAAGCTGGTAGGCAAACAGCATTTGTACCCTAAGTGCAAAGGCCTAAGAAATACTGAGGTGGGGGGGGGGTGTCACAGAATAACATATGATAAAGAGACATGGGCCTCAGATTGACTGAGGCATAAGTATGCTTCCACATGGGCCAGAGAAGACAAGGAAAGGAGTGCCGGTAGAGAAGGGGCTGTGAAGACTTGGGAACCCTGTAAAGACATCAAGTGGGACAAAAACCTGGCCATCAGCCTAAGCAGGATCACACAGGCCTGAGCCTCTTATGTCCTCTGGGAAAGGTTTCAGAAAAATGTTTGCATTTCTAAAATGTTTGTTCTAATTTCATACTAGAACTAAATTAAATTTAGTCATCCTTCTAAGTCTTGTTAATGTTTATTTTTAACACAGGAATCCTATTTAAATATTGTCTATTCATAACTCTTTCGTCAATCTTACAGAAAATCCAGATCATCAGGTCAACAGGAAGCAACAGAAAGTAAAAGTCTAAATAACTAAATAACAGCATATGTTGTATTCCAAATGCCATATGCACATCACCACTTAAATGAAACAGTTTCCTCCCAGAACACCACACAAGAATAAGCATAATGATTTCAAACCCAAAATAATTCAATCTGAGCTATAGTATAGACTGTTTACATGAAGATACAGGGTAATTCTTTTTTACAATGAGTTATTCAAATATGACCACTGAAATAATCTATAATAATAACATAATAATTGAACATGAAGTGTACAACAATATATATAAGTTGGGAGAAATGTAAATAACTTTTACTCATGGGCAAATTCTTTTACGCAACTTTCAAAACTAATAGAAACTACATGTTAATTTCTTCAGGTTTTAATCTATTGCAGAGAAAATATTCTCGCAGGCTACAGTAAGTTTTAGTAACAACTTGAATCTATTTTCTCATAATTAGACACAAAAATTTTAAAAATACATTTTTTTCCTTCATGAAAAAGAGAGAAAAGACAAGATGGGGAGGGGATCAAAGACAAGAAGGATCAACAGAAAGAATGTTATGAATTTTCTAAGGGTAAAACTATTTTATGTGGAACTACAATGCTAGACACATCTCATCATGCATTAGTCAGAACCCATGGAATCACAGCATAGAAAATGAATGCTAAAATACACTATTGGCTTTGGATGCAGAGAGGGCAGTGCAGACTCACTGACTGCCACGCATGCACCAATCCGGAGGAGCTACTGATGACAGAGAACACATGTGTGGGTTAACATGATAAACTCAGGGCTTTCTCGATTTTCTGTGAATCCCAAACTCTCTAAAACACAGAAGAGAAATAAAAAAGGATAGGTTCTTTGAGGACTGAAAATAACACATGAAAAAAATACAAGCTAGTGTAAAACTGGTCTGTAAGTAGAATGTTTGCATGTGAACATTGTAGAAAATATTACTAGATATAGTATTGCATGCACTTAAAAGGATAGAGACTTTAAGACCCTATTTCCAAACAGAAAAGTTGGAAAAAATATGGTAATAGTTATAACTAAAAAAATAGCCAACATAGTTAATTATAATGATAAAGAAAATATAAATTTTATGAGGTTAATTTCTCTAAAAGAATAATCAAGTGGGTACATTATATTCCATACACAAAACTATAGAAATAATCCTGTCAGCAATGGCAGATCACTTAATGAAAGAACATAAATCTAAATATATTACTCCCATGAGGTAACTGCTAATTAAGGAAAATATTTTATTTTCTTCTTTTGCTTCTTTCTTTTGCTTATTTTCTATTGAATTTTAGGATACACATGGATATGCTCACAATGGTGATGATGGATGATATTAACATCAAAATTGAGTATATCAGGTTGGCTGCATACTGAGATTGAGCTGCATCAAACCAACTGGAAACCCAAGTGAAAGAAAAGGGCTGAGTGAGTGCTTTCCTACCCACTTGAGCTGGAAGTCTAGCTTTCTGCCTTCAGACGAGAGCAATACTGCCAACTTCCCTGGTTCTCCAGCTTGTCAAGTGAAGACCCTGGGATTCTCAGTTTCCATAATCATCTCAGTCAGTGTTTAGAATTAAAGATATATATTCACAATACATAGATTTGACACCATTTCTGAGAAGAACTACAGGGATCATCAAATTAATGGTCAAAAATAAATCAGGGCATGGGGGTCCTCTACGAGACTGTTTCTCCAACCAAGGACCATGTATGGATATAACCTAGAACCCCTGCTCTGCTGTAGCCCATGATAGCTCAGTATCTAAGTGGGTACCCTAGTAAGGGGAACAGGAACTATTTCTGATATGAACTCAATGACTGGCTCCTTTACCCCTCCCCCCCCCAATGGAGGATCAGCCTTGCTAGGCCACAGAGGAGGACACTGCAGCCAGTCCTGAAGATAACTGATAAACTAGGGTTATATGTTAGGGAAGGAGGACCTCCCCTAGCAGTGGACTTGGAAAAGGGCAGAGAGGAGATAAGAGAGGGAGGGTGGAATTGGAAGGGAATGAGGGAGGGGGCTATGGCTGGGATACAAAGTAAATAATCTGTGATTAATATTTAAAAAATAAAAATTAAAAAAATTAATGGTCAAAATTATATTTAAATATGGTTACTGCTACATTGGCACTCAGGGCTAGCTGTGGTAGGGGAGGCCAAAGGCTACGGATTTGGGCAGAAGGATGCTGCAGACTGTGCAGACAAGCACACCAAATAGAAGCCTGGCACAGATGCTGGGGAAAGAGCAGATTGTGGTGTTGAGAAAACCAAGTTTCCTGGGTTCTAATTCAAGATGGGGGCTTAGCCCTGGGGTAAATCAGTGACTTCCCACTCTAAATCTCCGATTTCTTCTCCATGAGTTTGTTAGATTATAAATCCCAGGATTCTTTTTCTCTTCTATAAATCTAAAATTCCACTATCAATAGAAAACAATATTTAGAGGCTCTTATCCAAATTGTGAATCCATTGCCTCAGCTTTGTTGTTGTATACTACAACTGAAATTCCATCAGTACTCAATAAATAATACATTAAGCAAGTTGTTTTGGACATCTTGGTTTAATTGTAAGGACTGGAAATGCCCTGCCTTTTGGCAAAGTCTTCACAATATCAATTACTTTATTAACTTTGCAAACATATAATGGAAAAATAGGCACATTACTTTGAAGCAGGCTTGTTTAATCTAATTCTCTTTCTTAATCGTGGAAAAAGTCAATTTATGAGAAGAGCACATTTCATATCAGGCAATTTATTTATGATGAAAATTATGTAACTTCACAGTACTTGATGCAATTTAAGGATACTGTTCGTGGGTTAGAATGAGGACCCGGTTGTTCAAACAGCCATTACTGTGTCTCTAATACACAGAATGCTGATCCATATCTGGGTCTGAGCTAGCCTGGGAAGCCTTGTTAAATTTATTCCAAATTGGCTCAGTGGGATCATTGTCAAAGCAGAGACATCTGAATAACGTACTTGAAGATTAACTTCTTGAATGCCGGAATCCCTATGATCTACATCATACACAGTTCTGGTTTGAGAGAAACACATAGCTGAATTTGTTGGGTCACATTAAGGGAATCTCACAAACACTCTGCCAAACCTCAGAAAATACACCAGGCCCTTAGTGAGTGCCTATGCCTACATTCCCCAATGTGACCTTCATCCCAATCACACCATTCTCTGGGTGTTTCCTGAGGCAAAAGCTTAAAAGAACAAAGCCATGATTCTTCTGTAGTTCACATACTTGGTTATACTTTGCATTACTGCAAAATTCAAGTCAGGAAGAAAGAAAGGAAAAGGGGAGCACCCGCACACTAAATCTCTTTTCAGCATGTGTCTAATCCCTTACAACCTGGACATGTGGACCAGCTCTTACTTTCATAAAAATTTTTTCTTCCTGTGTCTTAGGTTCTTTTTTACAACTAAGCCTGGACCTAGCAGCATTTAATGTCCTGAAACTTTCAGGTAAGGCCATATTTTACATCATATTTTATTTCTGGTCTTGGCAGTAAACTCAGAATTAGCCATTAAGTCAGGATTTCTCATCTAGTCAACTCCAGGAAAAAGTACGATTGAGAAAGGAGGAAGAGCCAGAGACCTTGACCAACAGGACTTATGTTAAGCCAAGAGAAAAGTATTCTTCCTACTTGGGCTCCAATGGGAAGAAGGGAAGGCTTGCTTCCACATCAAATGAGGGTTTCTTCCAGCAGAGGGGTTCCGCTGAAATCCTTTCACTGGCCTTCTTCCAGTAAAACTGAATATGTCAGGCCTCTTCAACTCCACCTCCCCACTCCGTGCAATCAAGTGAGATTCTGAGATCTAAGCTATTATTTCTAAAGAGGGAGGAAAAAGGAGAACTTATTCCCAAAATATCTGGTTCTCCACCCCCACCTTCCTTCATTTATGAAGCAAGCCATCTAAATCTCTCAGGCTATTTTTCCACAGGCTTGTTTATAATGTGGTAATGATTATGCTAATACCAGCTGGGAATACATCTATGAGGACATGTTGTGTGAGTGTGTCAGGGACTGGGGGAGGGCTGTATAAGCAAGCACATGAGGAGAACTATTCAATAAAATTATAGTACACATGTAGCCCTCTTTCTGTATTGACTAGTTTTTGTAAGCCCTTTCTCAACTGGGAAATAGACCATGTTTCCCTTGCAGAGGGATAGTTATTGAGTAACGAAGACCATGTGTTCTGCTGTATCTTATTTGTCTGAACACTCTGCAGCTATTTTCTAAACCAAATTAATAACAGTATACTAAACTTATTTCCCCAGTGAAAACTCCTGTCTACTAACAGTGTCAGTATGTGTGCCCCACTGTCCCTAACAGTGCAGGTAATCACTACATAACCAAAGTCTATGATGGTATCCAAATTAGTTGAATGCAGTATTCACAGTATCCAAAGGAAAACTGATATCCTCTAAATAAATGATTGTGGTAACACAGGCAAACAGTATTACGTCACTGTCCCTACAAAGAGGAGAGAATGTGAAGTTTCAGGGAAGACAGATAGCTATTTAATGTGGAACTTGTCACCGCCATCAGCTTCAGCATAATAGAATGCATGTGGAAAATCTCTTTCAGCAAACCCTTGTGGATAGCCGTCCTTGCCTGGGCCACGGGGTGTGCTAGTGTCTAAAGGAGTGCTATCTTTTCACACCCACTTGCTGTGCAAGGAGTTTTCAAACTCGTTTTTGTGATGTATCCAAAATACACTGGGGACACAAAGATAAGAGGCTGGGAACAAGGCCTCTAGGTGACTGAAGATAAAAGAAATGATCCCCTCCCTACAGATCGAAAAACCAAAACAACAACAAAAACACATCCACTTCACAGGCAAGTAGAAGAAAAGAGGTACTGTAGAGAAGCTGCCTTCTTTCACCCTTTCCACAACCAGGTGAAGCACAAGCAAACATGAAATGATTCCAGAAGAGCCTGTTTGTGAAAGGGTCATCTGTATTATTGTGAACTCTGACCTTTGCCATGTCAACATACAGGTGTTTTATTTTTAATTTTTTTCTGTAGGTTTTAAAATTAAAATATAATTACACAGTTCTGCCTTCTATTTCCTCCCTTCAACCTTTTCCAAGTATATTCCCTTTGTTCCCTTTCAACTCCATGGCCTCCTTTTCTCTGTTACCTATGTGCATGTGTATGAGTGAACAACTATTTCAGTGAAACCTGTTCAGGCCATTTGATGTTGCTTGTGCATATGTGACTGCCGAGCTGACCATTAGGTATTGGATAACCACACAGGGGACTCATCCCTGGAGAAGATGAATTCTTCCTCGCTCAGCATTCCTCAGTTACCTATAGTTCTTGGCCTAGAGATTCTCCCTTCCATAGTAGAAGAGCTGTTGGGGTTGTCATTATTCAAGTCTTGTTTAGGCAGCCAGAATGGTGAAGTCCCATGGGTGTAGCTTCCCTGTCATTTCTAGGAGACACGATCTCACGACAGACTTCCTGGTCCTTTGATCCCAATAAGTGCATATAGGCATATACCTCACTTAAACACACTCTATAAAACCCCACTATGCTAATTTTATTTCCTCTCAGACATTGTGACTTAAACATTCTATTAATTCCACAGCTTGTTCATTCTTTCACAAGTAAAAAAAATACTTTCTGGTGTTTTCTAATATAACTTTAAAAGTTCATTATTTTTTTTTCATACAAGGAATCTTCCTAACAGAATCAAAAGTAACAAGAGCTAATGATGCAAGCCAGCAGATAAACTTTTGCAGGTTTCCATCTGAAAGTCATAACATAACCTTTTATTCTGTGTGTCACTGGTGCAGAAGGTTTTCAAGGCAGAGTTCTTCAAACTGCAAGATGTTAAACAGATGTACGGCCTAGACTTCCAGGTCTAAGCCATGAGAAGTCTGCTCTCAGTCTCTGCACTGTAGCCTTTATTTTAAAACTTCTTTTACCAAGACAATCAGCTTTGGATATTTGTTTTGTTGGTGTTATTATTTTTCAAATTGTGTGTTTGTTTAAAATCTGATTCTAAAACACATTATTTTTGAACTAAGAAGTATTCATTTAAGTTTTGCCATTTAAAAGCATCATATTTTTCAGAAGTACAGTCTCCACTTCCTATGGCAGGTGCTGGAAGCCCATTCCCAGATGTTTTGATGTGTAAATAGCAAGTGAAGAATTTGAGAAATGGACAGAGATGCAAGAAGAAGGAAGGCATAAATAAAAACAGACTTGTTGAAACTTTAGTCCATCTGCGTCTGTCACTAAAAGCCCTTTCTAAACATCTTGGCTTTGTTTTCCATTGGTGGCTTTTATGTTTAACTCTTTTCTCATGTTACAAAAGTCACTCTCTAAACCATGAACTAGCCACAGTGATCAGCCAAAATGTTCACCTAGCTCTTCATTTCCAGTGAACCACATTCTAGTCTGACTTTGAGTGGAATAAGTCCTACATTCAAATTCAATATGCTGAGATGGAGAACCCTATCCTATAGATGAAGCCATACCCCTCATGTTCAACTTCCTTTTAGTTTGGTGTGTGTTTGTATTGTCAACATGATGAATGGGGTTCTTAGAGCGTACTAGTCTTTTTCTTTGCAGTTGAAAGGCCAATTTCACCCCTTTTATTCTGACTCATTTGTTATCTGAAGGAATTTCAAAATGTGTGGCAGTAACAGGTATAAAGTATTGCTTGTAAATGTTTTTTCTTATTTGTTTTGATGTTGACAAAGTATTTTGTTAAAGTACCTTTTATTCTTGCCAGATGTCATTGTCTCTGAGGCTTACTGCTTCCATCTGCTAACCTAGGCCTAGTCCTGGAAGCTTTTAGCCTCTGTAAAATCTAATCCAGGCCTAAAATGATTTAAGCCTCTGAGACTTACTCCTGAGTAAGCTAACCCTTTCTACGTCTTTCTGAACTCTGACTGGCTGGTTCAACTCAGCTGTTCTGGCTCAAACTACTCTCCAAGTTGACTGATTCAAACTGGCTTCTCTCAGCTTCTGACTAAATTGTTTTGCTTGGCTTCAGACTAACTCTAGCAATCAGTTCTAATCTTTTGGCTCCTTCTCATTCTTTAGCTCATTCTATCTTCACTGGTGTCTAACTTGTTCTTTCTTCAACCTGTCTTTAGAATACTCTCCCAGTAAAACTGTCTCCTCTCTCTATCCCTGTGTGCTGTTCTCTCTTAAGTCACCTTTCTTTCCTCTCTGTTCTAATGAGATTCTAAAGACATTCTGCCAAATGTCTTTCTGATTCATCATTTTGTCTGCCTCTCAGGTAGACATGACTTTCAAACCATGTTTGCTTCTTTCTACAAACTAACCTTATCTACACTGTTTGAGATTAAAAGTATATATTAAGGGTGTGTCTGTATTCCAGCCGGAGAGATTAAAAATGAGTGATATGTCTGCATTTCAGCTGGATCCCACAGACCTAGAAGGTCTTTGGATGTGATCCCTTGCCAAATCAGCCATGTTGCTGGATTAGAATTCCTTTACACCATTTGCATCATTTCAATGAAATACTGAGAGGCAGAAAGGCTTTTGTAATATAGCAACACCTTTATAATACATGCATTTTTTTTCTTGAATACCTTTTGATTATCTAATTAGTGAGTGGGTAACATTAAAGTCATAACTAATGTAGGGCTGAGTTTTAATTTAACTACTTGGCCACTAGATCTTCATGCATCACACTGACAGGAACAGATAGCATCCCTTACTTGTGAAAAGCACCAGTGTATGAAGGAAGGGAGTCATACACGGCAGAGTCAGATACACCCAACTCTCAGCCATTAATTTAGCACTTCTACAGTCTGTGACTGGAAGGTTGTTTTCCTCATGAAAACATGGTTTCCTTATTTGTAACATAGATGATGATGAAGAGTGTGGTTGTGTTTACAC
>NW_026587556.1:6572315-6582576 GCF_907164565.1 Psammomys obesus
GATATAGATATAGATATAGATATAGATATAGATATAGATATAGATATCATGGTCACAAAAACAAGTGGAAGGCAAAAGGACCACAAACAGACAGTAACAGAACAGAAGAAAAATGGATGCCTCTCATTCTGAAATAAGCTAGATTCACCGTGTCTTTGCTAGTATGACTTCTCCTGGCCAGCTGAACAAAAAGTGTCAGTAACCACTTGTGGTTTGAGTAAGATGTCCCTAAAACGTCTCAGGCATGTTCCCAGGTTGTTTAACAAAGTTTAGGAGGTTTGGTCTTATTGGAGGAAGCATGGCACTGCAGGTAGGCTTTGAGGTTTCAAAGGCCATGTGCATTTCCACTGAGCTCTATTTGTTTCCTGTTCACAGTTCAGGCTAAGGTCTCAGCTTTTCCTGCCACCATGCCTGGGTGCTTGCTGACACACTTCCCCATCCTGATGGTGATGCACTCATCCCTCTGGAACTGTAAACCTAGAATGAACACTTCCTTCTGTAAGTTGCCTTTGTCATGGTGCTTTATTACAAGCAAATGAAAATAACTAAGACACTACTCATTATCATCAAAAATGCTATAGGTAACAACACAGAAAAATGAAACTCAATCCTCATCTCTTTAGCCTGTACAGAATTCAACTGCAAATGGATCAAAGACCCTGAATCTGATAAGGAAGAAAGTAGTAACTATGGCATAGGAAAGGACCTTCTGAACATGATGCCAAAAGTACAGGCATTGGGCATTAAGAGCAATAATTAATAAATGGGACCTTATGAGATTAAAAAGTTTCTGTGCAATGAAACACATTAACCCTTGAGTAAAGGAACAGCTTACAGAAAAGAAAAACTTCTTTACTAGCTGTATACCTGAGAGAGGGATAGTATCTTGAATATATAAAGAACTCAAAAAACTAAACATGCAGAAAACAAACAAATTAAAATTTGGAGCATAGAACTAAACAGAGTTCCCAAAAGATGAAAAATAGATGGCTGAAAAACACTTTTAATTTTTTCATCATTCTTAGTCATAGGGAATTGCAAAATAAAACTTCTCTGAGATTCCATATTGCCACAGTCAGAATAATACTCAAAACATAAATGATGACAAATGCTAGCCTGGATATGGGTAAAAGGGGACCCTTAATCACTACTGGTGGAAATGTAAATGGGTGAAACCACTGTGGAAATCAGTGTGAGGGTTCCTCAAGAAGTTTCAAAAATAGATCTTCCAAAACACACAATGCATTGATCAAGGAGGAAGGCTTGGAGTTCAATGGGTAGGATTATGACTCTACCACATGACTATTGTGATATTATTTCCTTGATATGACTCCTCATCAGTGAACATGAAGGCTCACACTTACATTACACACATAGCTAAGCACAACAAGAGCAATGCTATACAGTAACTGCCAGTTATTCCAATCCGATATTCTAAGTTACACCTCGTATTCTCTAAACGATTCCACATCATTAAGTTTGCAGTGATATATCAGAATGTGCTATTCCAAAAGCAACAAAATTGAGAAATGCTTATATTTTATGTTAACTGTTTCATGAGGTCCCATTTATTGATTGTTGATCTTAGAGCCTGAGCTGTTGGTGTTCTGTTCGGGAAGTTGTCTCTTATGCCAATGAGTTCAAGGCTCTTCCCCACTTTTTCTTCTAACAGGTTTAGTGTGTCTGGTTTTACGTTGAGGTCTTTGATCCACTTGGACTTTAGTTTTGTGCAGGGTGATAAATATGGATCTATTTGCATTTTTCTACATGTAGACATCCAGTTAGACCAGCACCATTCGTTGAAGATGATGTCTTTTTTTTCATTGTATGGTTTTGGTTTCTTTGTCAAAAATCAAGTATCCATAGGTGTGTGGGTTTATTTCTGGGTCTTCTAATCTATTCCATTGATCCTCCTTTCTGTTTCTAAGCCAGTAACATGCAGTTTTTATTACTATTGCTCTGTAGTACAGCTTGAGATCAGGGATGGAGATACCTTCAGACAATCTGTTGTTGTACAGGATTGTTTTAGCAATTCTGGGTTTTTTGTTTTTCCAGATGAAGTTGAGAATTGTTCTTTCAAGGTCTGTAAAGAATTGTGTTGATATTTTGATTGGAATTGCACTGAATCTGTAGATTGCTTTTGGCAGGATGGCCATTTTCATTATGTTAATCCTATCGATCCATGAGCATGGAGATCTTTCCATCTTCTGATATCTTCTTCAATTTCTTTCTTCAGAGACTTGAAGTTCTGTTTTTCTGTTTTTTTTTGTTGTTGTTGTTGTTGTTTTGTTTTTTTCAAACAGGTCTTTCACTTGCTTGGTTAGTGTCACCCCAAGGTACTTTATGCTATTAGTGGCTATTATGAAGGGTGTTGTTTCCCTAATTTCTTTCTTAGCCCTTTGTCTTTCATATACAGGAGGGGCTAGTGATTTTTTTTTTTTTAGTTAATTTTGTATCCAGCCACTTTGCTGAAGGTGATTATCAGCTGAAGGAGTTTTCTGGTTAAATTTTTGGGGTCACTCATGTATACTTTCATATCATCTGCAAATAATTGTACTTTGATTTCTTCCTTTCCAATTTGTTAACTGTTTATGGTAAATGACTAGAATATTTTTCTGTCAAAACTAAATTGCTGATACTTGAGTGGAAAACATCACTCACTGAAATAGTTAGTTATACTTTTGTGTCCTGTTTATTACCATTCCCTTGCTTTGAGAGTTTGGGCAAGTTCCCTAACCTCAAGTCAAGAGGCAGACCAATATAAATAGGGACAATATCATCTACTCCAGAAACACTAAGAATTTACTACTAATCATGTGAATAACTTTGAAGAATTCAAGACTACATGAACTATGCTCATTTTCATTGATTTTCACAGTTAAATAGAGTCCTGCCTGGTTTTTTTTTTTTTTTTAGAGTTTTTAAATTTATTTATTTTATTTTTATTAATTATGGTTTATTCACTTTGTATCCCAGCTATAGCCCCCTCTCCCACCCCTTTCCAATCCCACCCTCCCTCCCTCTTCTTTCCCTATTCCCCTTCCCCAGTCCAATGATAGGGGAAGTCTTCCTCCCCTTCCATCTGAACCTAGGCTATCAGGTCTCATTAGGACTGGCTTCTTTGTCTTCCTTTGTGGACTGGTAAGGCTACTTCCCCCTCAGATGGAGGTGATCAGAGCCAGCCCTTGAGTTCATGTCAGAGATGGTCCCTGCTCCTATTATTGGGGAACCTTCTTGGACACTGAGCTGCCATGAGCTACTTCTGTCTTGGTATTTAATGGTATTCAGTTAAGTGTTGAAAATAACTCTGTCATGACTTAAAATGTCAAAAGCATTTGTCTAGGGCCATAATAATGCCAGCAGAAGTCTTATGTTTTTGTTTTGTTGTTAAGAGATTGCTGACTTTTATTTCATGTTCTTTAAAGCCAGACAGTCCTCTCTTGCAATAGAAAAATAGAATAAGAGCCAATAGAATAGGAGGCACTGCCACCCTCCCTACCTAGAAATGGACTAAGAAAACCATCTCCCTTCAGTCCCCATGAAGTATTTTACCACTGGAACAACTCTTGTCTTAATTCCCTTATAATAGTGATGTTTCCTTCTTTGGGCTAGCTGCTTGGTCATCTCAAAGCTAAAAGTGGAGTTACTTTTGGTGTGCTCAGCTACACAGCATGAATTTTATGTTCACACCTCATCCCCAGAAGTGGTTTTATATTCCTACCTGTTTCTCACTGACCACGACTTTCCAGTTGCTCATTTATCCTCTTGAGTAAGGAGTTTTAAAAAAATGGATGAGAAGCTCAGTATCTGTACATATTTCCTGTTCAGTATTCATTCAGAAGACATCTTGGCTGAGATGTCAATACTTGCTCCTTATTGTCCCTTTACACTGCCAGCACCAATCTTTAGCCTTTGTTTTTGCTTTTGTTTAGAAATATTTCTGGAAAAAAAATGCCTGAAGCTTAGAAGTTTCTTATTCTAATGTTTAATATTCTTGACAAGATATATTTATATTACATAGATTTAGACTCAGTAAGAGCTTACAGGATGGAACACTCTGTCCTAACAAAACTTTCAGTGACACAACTATTACCTTATCTAGTTAAAATAAAATGTTAGGAATGGCAAAAGAAGATATTGAATATTTTGACTACAAAACATCAAATCATAACCCTTGGTTTTCTTTTTAATCTTTACTCTTTGGTGGTCTCATAAATGAACACAGTGCATTTAGATCATATCCATTTTTAAATGTGTACGACTGCAAACTCTATATTGTTTCACATCACCTATCTAAGGATTTTTTTTCTTAATCAACAACAATCCTCATGTTTACCTTCTTGAAATGGCTGTCAAACATTTTCAAAATCCAAGTACTGAAAAATGTTAATACTAAATGGATGTATTCATTACCTTGGCTCTTGTGAATATTATGTCAAAAATTGTCAATGCCAAGTGATATAAAGATAATAAGGTATCATTTCTACGAATCTTAATATTAATATCAGTCTCTCAAATCACAGACTTATGGACGGCCTTCCCCTAGGTATTCTCCATTGCCTGGTTTATCACGAGTAATGATATTAAATTGACCACCTACGGATGGATTTCAGTGAGGCTATACAAAAGTGAAAGTTAATAGGATACAGAAATAATGTGTTTTATAGATAACCTTACCTGATATTCCAACAAAAAATGGAGATTGTGAATTCAATTAATATACATTAGATACAACAAAGTGTTTCATAATGATTAATTACAGAAACACATACACATTATTTTATCTACTTCCCTCAAATAAACATTCCTTTCTATGTTATATAGTTAAATAGTATAAAATTGACCTCATGCTACTCTGTTTGGACTAAAAGAAATCTCTTCAAGGATATTTAGTCTTTTACTATTAGATCTTATTCAAAATGTCAACAAGTAGGGAAAACTATATGTAAGTCACTATATAATTTGTAAAAATATTCTAGGCTTAGATCATGTAGCACAGTTTCTTAAAACTAGCAGTGTATCAGAGCAGATACTAAGACTCATAACCAAACCTTCGGCAGAGTTCAGGGAATCATATGAAAGAAGGGGGAGCTTGTATGACGTGGAAAGGGTAGGAGCTCCACAAGGAACAAATATATCTGGGCACAGAGGTCTTTTCTGAGATTGACACTCCACCAAGGACCATGTATGGATATAACCTAGAACCTCTGCTCCGATGTAGCCCATGGTAGCTCAGTAACCAATTGGTTTCCCATAGTAAGGGGAACAGGGACTATTTCTGACAGGAACTCAATGGCAGGCTCTTTGACCTCCCCACCCCAAAAGGGAGGAACAGTCTGGCTAGACCACAGAGGAGGACTTTGCAGCCAGTCCTGAACATACCTGATAAAACAGGGTCAGATGAAAGGGGAGGAGGTCCTCCCCAATCAGTGGACTTGGAAAGGGGCAGGGAGGAGATGAGGAAGGGAGGGTGGGATTGGGAGGGAATAAGGGAGCGGGATACAGCTGGGATACAGAGTTAATAAAATGTAACTAATAAAAAAAAAACAACACAAAATATAAAAAAAACAAATATTCTTTAACCAACCAAATAGATGACTGGAAAATCAAGCAAGTTGGTGATTTTATTTTTAAATCTCAATTTACATTTTGTTTGAATTCTGTCATGTGCTCAGTTATAAAACATCTTTCTAAAGAAATTAAATATATAATTATAATAGTTTCAATAATCTCCAAACTAAAATTAATTGCTTAGCTCCATTTCAGAATATATTTACAGAGTAAGGAAAATAAAACATATTTCCTAAATGCAGCCAAATTCACATAAGTATGTCATTCAAGAAGAAAAATCACAACAGTATTTAATTAATATTATAAAATATGCTGTTTCAATTGGATATAATATTACCAAACAAATTTAAAATTTGAAATCAATAATGAAAAAACATCAGATATACTTTAGAGGCAATAAATATAACAGAAACTAGGATTTTATTCAGGATATAAAGTTTCCTTATTTAATTTTATTGATAAATCTTTTTTTTTAATTTTATTTTTCTTTTTAGTTACATTTTGTTAACTCTGTGTCCCAGCTGTATCCCGCTCCCTCATTCCCTCCCCAACCCCACACTCCCTCCCTGGTCTCCTCCCTGCCCCTTTCCAAGTCCACTGATAGGGGAGGATCTCCTTCCCTTTCATTTGACCCTGTTTTATCAGGTTTCTTCAGGGCTGGCTGCAAAGTCCTCCTCTGTGGCCTAACAGACTGCTCCTCCCCTGGGGGGGGGGGGGGTTCAAACAGCCTGCCCTTGAGATCCTGCTAGAAATAGTCCGTGTTCCCCTTACTTTGGAAAACTACTTGGTTACTGTAAAATTATTTATGGTTGTATCAGCTTTATATATTCTGAACCACTGTTTAGATAATGAAACTTCCTAATAAAGTTTCATTCACTTTGATGGCTTTAGGGTACCTTTCTACAGATTTACAGTTATTGTAGCAACTCACATTCTACTCTGCATCATCTGGAGGCATCTGAGAGGCAGAAAGGAAAACTCCAGGATTGAGAAGTATGTTGGAAATATTTAAAAAGTAGAAACTCTTAAGCAACAATTGAACTTACAAGCCCACCACTGAGGATCTGAACTCATGTCCTCCCATTTGGGTGGCAGGCACTTTTGTAAGGATCAGTCTTTCTAGGTCTAAAGACAAGAGTGTTACTTAATCACCTGAGGCAAGACAATGATAATGTGGTATTGTTAATTTTAATATATAATAAATATATAAATACACATTTAATTATATTTACAATTCATGTATGAAATACCGATGTGTAGCTTCTAACACTTTACTACAAAACATAATGTTGACACTATAGTTTTAGTGACATGATGAAATATAGGTTACATTTTGAAGATGCTTTGTGAATGATAATGAAGCTTCTTTTGTAAAATGCTAGCTTGAATTGTCTTCTGAAGCTTCTCATTTCTTATTTACGATCAATTTCAGAGACTCTAATACAACAGAGTAAAAGACATATACATACAGAGATGGGGGCTCAGTTCAGATTGCCATACTTCAAGTGGTTCCTCATATTTCCTTATTTGTTGGGCTCCTTCAATAATATAAAAATCTCTATAGTCCTTTCCGTTAAAAATATTTCTTGCTTAAGCTTCAGCTGAGTAAATGTTAACATTCAACCCCTTCTAAAGAGAATGAACTCAAAGTTAGCAATCTTTTTCCGTGAGCAATTGTTTTCCCTGGTGTCAGGCAGGGAAACATAACAAATGGCATACAGTTGGTCCTCTCTAAAATTTTCCAAACTAAATTTTCTTAATTTCTGTAGTTGTATGTCACTCTAAGACATGAAATCATTCGGTTGTGTTAGAGAGACACTGTAGAAGGAGATATTGTGACATGCTTTTTTAAATTTTTATTTTTATTTTTTATATTAATTACAGTTTATTCACTTTGTATCCCAGCTATAGCCCCTCCCTCATTCCCTCCCAATCTCACCCTCCCTCCCTCATCTCCTCCCTGTCCCTCTGTATGTCCACTGATAAGGGAGGTCCTCCTCCCCTTCCATCTGACCCTAGCTTATCAGATCTCTCCAGGACAGACTGCAATATCCTCCTCTGTGGCCTAGTTAGGCTGCTCCTCCCACGGGGGTGGGGGGACAGGGAGGTCAAAAGACATGCTTTGACAACCTTATTTACAATGGCTTCCTCTGGCCTGCCTCACCCCTTAGGTCTGTTTCCTTGGATATTTTATCTTGTCTACAACTGTCTAGACATATCACAAAATTTGAACTTAAATTTCCCATACATGTGATGAAAATATATTTTCTTTTTTCCCCCTTGGTTTTTGAGACAGGGTTTATCTGTGTATCATTGGCTGTAATGGCCTTAGGCTGGACTCAAACCCACAGAAATTTGCCTGCCTTTGCCTCCCTGAGTGGTTGGATTACAGGCAAGCGCCACCGTGCCTGGCAGGAAAATACATCCTTAATTCCGCCAGCAAACATGTGTGGTGGGCAGTAACTTCTCATTTACCAAAAGGACAAGAATGGTTATCAATTTTCTTAATACAATCTTAGTAAAGTGATTCTCCAGTTCCTTGCCATTAAATAAACAAAATTTATCACCTTTATATCAATAACACAAAAAGCCCTCAAAATTTAGTAAGTCTTTTGTCTGTGGCAGTGAGACAGACATTGAATTTTAGGTCAGAATGTGTTTTCTGGTACTTCTCTATTGCTATGGCAAGCTGTTTCAGCAAGGTGTTTGTTTGTAAAACATGAATAACCCTGCCTCCCCACAGAGTCCTTGTATGGCCAACTCAACACAGCTTTTCCATTTTTATATAATGTTTGCTTCTCAACACTCATCTTCTGCTTTACTCACACCAAACTCCTTGAAATTTTCTTATGGTGCCACCTTCATTCTTCTCCTTTGCTTTGAATTGTTAATTTCTCTATTTCAAAGTTAACATTAATACCTCACTATTCAGTACTCCTCCTAACCATCTCCAAGTTGATTCAACTTCTACAAATCTTTATCAGAATATTTGCTTGTGAGCACAACTCTACAACCCCACACTCTCTGAGTCACAAAACTATGAATTCCCTCTTTCCCATCTCATATGTCCTTTGCATATGTCTATCCTGGGGGGGGGCTAATTGTGTGATTAATTAAATGCATGACATACATAAGCACATTCTAGGATGAGGCAGGGATTCAACTTAGACTAGCTGAATCTGAAATATAAGTCCTTAGAGATAATGGATCAAATGCTTACCATGATATCAGTTAATTTGTGTATTTTAAACCTCTGAACAATAACTGCTAGTGATCTTAAGATATGTTTTATAAAAGAAAATGGAAAACATCATTGGATAAATCCTACATATGGTCCGCACACACTCTTAACATTTTGTCTTGTTTGTATTAAGTTAGCATCAAGGTCTTTTAGATTACAAATCCAATGAAACAGGCAAACTGACATGCAAAACCTCAGTATATCATGAGATTGCAAGCATGCTTCTTTTAAGTTTCCTCATGGTCATTGGATTTAAATGCTTAGTAGTGGTATTTCAAAGGTTAAATGCATTTCCTGCTCTTGGCTACCTTGATTCTTGATTAAAATAACTATACTGCCATGGCCAGAGAGTATGCTGATTTTAAAATAACTGTAAAGGTATACAAGAAAAATCAACCCTAAGTAGGCATTTTCTGTAGCTAAGAATTAGCTACAACTCCCAAACAACTCCCAACTTGTTATAAGTTGCAACTGAAAGCATTCAAAAGGAATGAAAAATAGCAGTAAAATAAGAAACGAAAGTCCTTAAGGGTGAATCACAGGCGTTCCATTAACAAATGTATCACTGAGATTCATGGTTTGGGATGTACTTGGCAAGAGAGGCTACAGACAAATGACTCTGTGAACAACAAAGCAGGGCAAATTGAAAAGAGTGAAAATGGAGTTAAGGGAACCATTAGGTGAAAATAATTCTTCAGGCACTTGGCTGTTCCATGGCCCACACTGGGCCCAGTTTATAGCCCTCACTAGACTCAGGTCCTCGGCCCACACTGGGTTGAACGTACAGTTTATCCTTCAATGTTTCTACCCTCAGAAAACAGCTTAACATAGAGTTTGAGGCACATAATGACTACGTTAAGTTACACTTCCTGGAGGGGTTGTGCAGACTTCATATTTTGCAGCTCATTTACCTTTTAGCAAATGTCATTTCACTTACAGGACTTTTCACTAGTGGGAAAATAAGCAAACAATTCCTTTAACCACACAAGTTATTGAAAAATATTATCCTGTTCTTCTGCTCAGGATGCCTGTTGGTTGATTGAAGATGAGCAAATGGCTCCTTCACCCTTTGGGATCCTTCTGGCTTCTGCTTAGATGTCTTGAAACTGAGTCCATTGGAAATTCTCTTCTGATATTAGTGACTTATCTGCCCTAAAATTATGGTGTCAGGCTGGTATCTACTGATGATGACTATGGAATGCTGTGTTCTGCGTCCTCCAGTTCTTAGCTCTTGATTCAAGACCTTTCAGAACAGGGCAGTGGACAGGGTTTTCCATTCATTATACTTCTCACTCTCTCACCCAAGATTCTGTATGATAAGAAAATCATAGCATACACTGATTCTCTCTTCCCTATTCCAAAGAAAAATTTTCTACAAACAGTGGATACTTCAAGGCTATGGTGTGTGTGTGTGTGTGTGTGTGTGTGTGTGTGTGTGTGTGTGTGTGT
>NW_026587556.1:6582586-6737099 GCF_907164565.1 Psammomys obesus
TGTGTGTGTGTGTGTGTGTGTGTGTGTGTGTGTGTGTGTGTGTGTGTATTACCAAGGTCAAACATGCTAGCATCCATAAATGCTATTTGCTTAATGAGTTGATATAATTGATGAACAAAGGGGAAACAAGATTGCCAAAAGTTTTCACACATAATTTTAACGTGTATAAGATATTATCCCAAACAGGCACCTAAGTCTAGTTTGGAAGAATTAATTTACATAAAGTTAGCTTTCATTTATACACTTTTGAGTGTTTCTAGGTGATTAATACACATTTTCATTACTTCAGAGAAAATAGAAGAAAACATGAAGCATAGTGTTTTTCTCACTAGATTAAGTATTCTCAAATTTGGGTCTGAGGAAATGAGTTCATGCTTTAGATCCCTTGCTCTTCTTGCAGAGGATCAGAATTAAGTTACCAGCACCTACACTCTACCCATTTGTAACTCCAGGTCCAAGGCTTCAAGTGCCTTCTTCTGGCCTGCATGCGCTTTGCATACTACAGACAAAACAAAATAAATCTTTAAAAAAGAGAATCAAAGTGGATATTAGCCATAAAATACAGAATGACTATGCTATAATCCACAGACCCAAAGAAGTTAAGTAACGAGGAGAGCCCATGGATGGACACTTGAATCTCACCCAGAAGAAGAAATAGATTAAACATCAGGGATGGATGGAGGAAACAGGATGGGAGTTGGGAGGGAAACAAGAGGGATCAAGCGTGGGGAGGAAAACGGAGGGAGATAGAACTAGAAGAGAGAAGTAGAATCATGGGAGGGGGCATCTCTAGGATGAGCTAGAAACCCAGGACAGTAGAAGCTCCCAAGAATCTATGAGGGTGACCCTAGCTAAGACTGCTAGCAATTGGGAATATGAAACATGAACTGGCTACCCGCTGGAACCAGAAAAGAAATACAATGGAGGGATAAGGGTACCAACCCAGCCACAAAACCTCCCACCCCATAATTTATCCTGCCTATAAGATGTACAGGAATAAAGAGGGAGCAGAAATTGAGAGGAGAGCCAAAGAATGACTGGCCCAGCTTAATATCAATGCCATGAGAGAGAGCCCATTCCTGACCCTATTAATGATAGTCTGCTATCCTTGCAGACAAGAGTCTAGCATAACTGTCATCTGAGAGGCTTCACCCAGCAGCCAATGGAAACAGATGCAGAGACCCACAGCCAAACATTAGGCACAGTTCAGGGAATCCTGTGGAAGAGGGGGAGGAAGCATTGAAGGAGCCAGAGAGGTCAATGACACCACAAGAAAACCTACAGCATCAACTAACTGGGGCTCAAAGGGGGCCACTGAGACTGAACCACCAGACAGAAAGCATGCATGGGACAGACCTAGACCCCCTGCATATATGTAACAGATGTGCAGCTTGGTCTTCATGTGGGAGCCCTAAAAAGCAAGAGCAAGGGCTGTCTCTGATGACATTGCCTGCCTATGGATCCCTTTCCCCTATCTGAATGGCCTTGACTAGCCTCAATAGAAGAAGCTGCTCCTAGGCCTACTGCAACTTGATATGCTAAGGCTGGTGGATATCTATGGGAGACCTCTTCTTCTCTGAGAAGAAAGGAAAAGGAGAGGGTGGAAGAAAGGTGAGAGGGAGGGCTAGGAGGAGAAAAGGGAAGGGAGATTAGGTCTAACTGTAAACTTAGTTAATTAATTAATTAATGAAAATGAAACCAGCACATAGGTGTATTACATCTCAATAAATCTTTAATTATTTAAAGATTAAAAAGAGAGAGACTCAAGCATGGGTGGGGAGGTAGAAGGATCTAGGAGGAGATATAGAAGGGAAAACTGATCAAAATATATCATATAAAAATATTTTTAATTTAAACAAATAATAAAGATATACTGGACTGAAACAGAATCTTAAGTTCTTAATGTTGGAAAGCATTAAAATAACAAACTATTATTGCTAAGATGTAGTTATTTCCTAAAATATGCTACCAAAATACCATACATTCAATTTTTGTAAAATAACAATCTATACTCATAATATTTAACTCATTTAAAGTCTGAAGCATTCCTAAGTAATATTTTAAATAGCAAATTATAATGAGTCTGCCTTAATGTTCTTGCCCTGAGGGAAACAATTAATCAAACTAAGAAGTTTAGTCAAAATAAACAAACAAAAGTCAGTATTGATGGAGAAATAGTATGAGCCCAGAAGTGTTCTCAGTGACTAGTATGCATTATCTAACTTACTGATCTTTCAAGGTAAAAAGCTTATCTTCATTTCACACATTAGGTGAAGAAAGCAGAGAAACGCCAAGTAGCTTTCTGAAGTCACTCAATAAAGAAGTAACAGAGTTAGAGTTTTAACCCCAGAAAACTGCCCTCATCACCCTTATCCACTGTATTGGACTGCCTCTCGTGGAAAAGAAGTGTACAGCAATGAGCTTAAGATGAAAAAAAAAAAAACCAAAAAAAAAAAAAAAAAAAAAAAAACAGGCTTTCAAGACTATGCCATCTTCATAAGGACAAAGGAAGGGACTGAGATTCCATATTTAGAGCTGGCAAGCCTCATGATCCCCAGAACCATATGTTTCTAATGACCTGATCACTGGGCCTTTCATTTCTGATCATTTGACATTTTTAAGCATGAATCATCTAATGAAAAAATTACAAGGCTTTCTTTTGAACACACTGTTTATTTGTCACCAAAAGATCTCAGATATACTTTAAACAAATTCCTTCTATAAAGGAAAGACTACATACCCTCATGAATGGCATAACCTAAAAATAGAAATTATTTAAAACAGCTCTAACACCTTTTCTAAATTTCCTACATTGTGAAATGACAGCAACGTCTCCTTTTCAACACTGCCTTCTAGTCAATGCAAAAAGAAATAAACCATGCCCACATGCTCATATTTGGTGTTTACTTTTCCATCAGTCATCTAAAATAGGACACAAAAAAAGGGATGTGTCTGTCTCTGTTAGAAAGAAAAGAAAAGTGAGGGGACGG
Source organism: Psammomys obesus (assembly GCF_907164565.1). Taxonomy (NCBI): domain Eukaryota; kingdom Metazoa; phylum Chordata; class Mammalia; order Rodentia; family Muridae; genus Psammomys; species Psammomys obesus. Next base: position 6,585,577 of record NW_026587556.1, read on the forward strand.
AAATCTAATGCAACAAGAGAGTTGCCAGATTTGGAACTGATTGAAAGAGTTTTGTGTCACCAAACATTTTTCAAAGACCTATCAATCTGCAGCTCTTTTTATAAACCAACCTGTAATGAGTGGTGTTTCCACACATTTTCTTCACACAGTTGCTTCTGAGTTTGGCAGTGTCTTTGATTTGAGAAAGAATTTCAAACTTTAGATGATCACACAGAACCTTTTTGGCATCACAGAAAAGAATATTTAGATCATAAAGACTTAAGGGAATGTCAGCTAGAGATCCAAGTGGTTTGAACTCCCATTTCTGAGGTACCCAAAGCCACGCTGCTGCACTTACAAGTATGTTTATAAGTGATGCCATTTGTAGCTGTGATTAATAAAGAATTGGAAAGGAGGACATAAGAAATAAGGGCAGAGATAAAGTGTTAGTATTACAAGTATAAATTCTACAATATTCAAATACCACGACATACCAAACATCATCATAATGTTCCTATTCACATCGCTGGCACTAAGGGAAAACCACCTTGGAAAAACCAGCAAATCCTTGAAATAACAGAAAAGAGCCAGCACTAACAGTGGTAAACTTAGCACTCCCTGGGAAAATTCAAAGAAAGTACAGTAATGCAACTTGTCACCTGATGACTGGTTTCTGCTGCTTCAGAAAACAAAGAGCACAACTGACTGGGGTTCAGAATGTACAGACAGCGGGAGCAGGATTCCTAACTGCAGAGCCACAGACTCCATTATAAACACAAGCTTCCTTCTCTCCACCCTTTCTAAACCACTGACCTAGCAACAGCAGCATTCTCAGATTGCCGAACGTCGGTCGCACGTTAGGGTGAAGCCTGTAATGTGTCTGATTATGATATCCATACACATCAGTGCTGAGACATGGCTCCAAATCTGTAAGATTCCCAGGGGGACAGACCATCATCTGAGAACCCGTTAGAATGACTCCCACTGGATAGCCAAGCATGCACGAGGAGCAGAGCACTTTTCCTAGCATATTGTTTGTATGTGAGGATTCATTCTATGTCAGGCCCTCAACTGCCACACCCAAGTGATTTTTTTTTTAATCTAGGTAGGCAATGGAGAAAATTATCCCCAAAGAACAATTACTAAGAATACTGAGTGTCTTAAAGGCACACCTACTGATAGCAACATAGGCAGAAGCCCTGGGAGGCCTTGAAAAGGGATTGCTGTATACATTCCAGGCAGCTGCCACTGATAAAACATTCAAAAGTTCTAAATTTTCACTTTAAAGGTCAAAAGAACAAGATGTGTTTCATTGTGATATCCTTCATTCGGGTCCCAAGTGGGAGTTGGTCTAAGTCCAGATAGCCAGATGTACTGAATAGCCATGGTGACGAGTAAGGTGGAAAGGAATCAGCCAGATGGCCTGAATTCTGCCCAGCTCTGATTTCAACCCCATCTTCTCCACCTCTGATCCCTCATCTAATTAGTGCTTGCTCTTAGTAGCAGTGGGCAGAAACTATAAAAGAATTCAAGAAGCAAAATATATCTGAGTGTAAATGGTAAAAAAAAGTCATGAAATAAATGGTAATCTTTAACTAATTAGCGCTAGAAGTCTATTACTTATTTTCTAATAGTCAGGCTTGAAAACTCAATATTCTTGAATATTCCTCTTTCTTCACTTTGTCACTCAAGAAATCATCAAATCCTTGCACTCTTTTACCTGGACTCTTCTATACATCACTTCTTTTTCTATCCTAACTTCCCCCTGTCCCTTTCTCTTTGCTTCCCTTGCTCTTTCCCTCCCTCAGCTCACCCTTGATTATTACAAGACCCTCTTTTTAAAATAAACTTTATTACAAAAACTTGGAAATCAATAAAAAAAAAAACCCACACACCAAAATTAACCAGACCCACAGTCTGTGAAACTTAATGTCCTTACATAGTTAGAAATGACAAGTCTCTTAATGTGCTTCTCTCTGTTGTGTTCATCGTGGACAAGAAAGGCAAGGCCACTTTCACCACCATGCACTCTCCAGTGCTGGCACGCTCTACTTCCTAGACATAAATACGTTATTTTTCAACTTGGTTCCAACCTCGTTGTCCCTGCATGCGAATCCGAAACACTAATCAGTTCTGTATTCACTGTCTCCATAATAGGTCATGAATATTCTTGTAACTCTTCTTCATCACTGTCCATAGCTATATAGTAGGTTAAATAGTAGATAAATCGTAAGTTAATGGCAGGTCAAATAGAAGGCTAAATAATAATTGGTATAAAAAGCCAAAGTTAGAATAGGTGTTAAAGCAAAGCATAAATTAAACTTTCCTTGCTCTTTAGCACTGTGTTTCATGAGAATTATTTTTTATTATTGAACTCCAACTGTTGGAGAAAAACATGAATGTTTAAATTGTTATACAAATTATTTAAACTACTTTTTAAATATTTAATTGATAATTAAATAATAACGAATGTTTAATTACTTTTTAAATATTTAAATTATTAACCTGGATCCTTGCTTAACTCATAAAATAGCACTTAAACTAAATTAATTTGCTGCCAAAAATAAACATATATAAAGGACAAAGGCTCCTTCCCCAACATCACATAAAGCAAGCCCCACCATGGTACCTAGAATTTCCATCATTTCACCAAACTCAGTGCTGAGAACTGAGGTCTACTTGTGTCTACTTATGCCTACTTGTGTCTAGGAAACAACAGTCTAATAAATCCAGTTGATTCCTTCATTTGTCATCATGAATCCCATCCTCTACAGCCTCAGATAAGTCTACAAATTAACCTAACCATGGAGGTGGAAGACATCTACATTGAATATTTTAATAAGCTTAGGAAATAAATCAAAGAAGACATTAGTGGCAGAATGAACAAGTCAGTATACATATCACAAACCCTAACCCTGATGACAGAAGTTTGGGGGGTTCAGAACAACCTAAGCTCCATAGTGAGACCCTGTCTGAAGAAAGAAAGGGGACAGAAAGATTCGGCTTCAAGAATAAATAATTTTTAAAAAAAAAAAGCTGACTCTTTTTTCTTTGTTTTATTTTTGAGGATATTTTGTTTTATTATATATGTGTATAGAAAATTACAGAGTGCTCCAGTTCAATCTTTTTTAGGGATAAGGTCCAAAGAATTTACCTTATCCCTAAAAAGATTGAACTGGATTTACAAGTTTTAACTCTGGTAACTGTTGTTTACTCACTTTCTAGAGCAAAACAGTTCCTGAAAAGGTATTCTCAATGGAGTTGGAGTTCACTGGATATCTTTCTAAATTATCCAATTTTCTTTCTGAATATTGTAAATCTGCGTCAGAGTTTCACACTGCATCTATCTAAATAGGATCCTCTAACTACTAGAAAAAATCATTGATATTGACTTTTAAGCAAAAATAGTTTGTTTGCCTGCCATTATAAGCTAATAAAATTCAAAAAGTAGCTCACTTTTCTTTTTTCTTTTTTAATTGTTCTTTCTTTTTAATTTATTTTTATTAATTACAATTTATTCACTTGTCTCCCAGGTGTAGCCCCCTCCTTAATCCCCTCACAATCCCACTTCTCCCTTGCCCCTCCCCCAGTCTACTGATAGGGGAGGTCCTCCTCCCCTTCCATCTGACCTTAGCATATAAGGTCTCATCAGGACTGGCTGCATTGTCTTCCTCTGTGGCCTGGTAAGGCTGTTCCTCCTCAGGGGAGCGGGATAATCATAGAGCCAGCCACTGACTTCTTGTCAGAGACAGTCCCTGTTTCCCTTACTAGATACCCACTTAGACACTGGGTCTATGGGCTACATCTATGCAGGGGTTCTAAGTTATCTCCATGCATGTTCCTTGGTTGGAGTAGCAGTCTCAGAAAAGACCCCTGAGCCCAGATATTTGGGTTATGTTGCTCTCCTTGTGGAGCTACTGTCCTCTCCAGGTCTTTCACCTCCCCCTTCTTTTATAAGATTCCCTGCACTCTACCCAAAGTTTGGCTATGAGTCTCATCATCTGCTTTGATTCCCTGATCAGCAGAATCTTTCAGAGGTCCTCTGTGGTAGGTTCCTGTCCTGTTCCCTGTTTTCTTCCTCTTCTGACGTCTATCCCATTTGCCTTTCTGAATGAGGATTGATCATCTTACCCAGAGTTACTTAGCTTCTCTAGGTATACAGATTTTAGTATGATTATTCTATATTACATGTCTAATATCCACTTATAAGTGAGTATATACGATGTGTGTCTTTTTGCTTCTGGGATACCTCACTCAGGATGATCTTTTCTTGCTCCTACCATTTGCCTGCAAATTTCATGATTTCCTTGTTTTTAATTGCTGAGTAGTATTCCATTGTGTAAATGTACCACGATTTCTGTATCCAGTTGAGGGGCATCTGGGTTGTTTCCAACTTCTGGCTGTTATGAATAAAGCTGCTATGAACACAGATGAGCAAATGTCCTTGTTGTATACTTGAGCATTTGTCAGTTACAATTTTCATTATAATTGGTACTTATGGAAATGTATTTCATATTTCATTCAGACATACATGATTGACACCTTCTCAGTTTTTTGTTATCACATAAAAGAACATGCCGTAAGCACCATCCATGGAGCACCATGTGAGCTCTGTCCTGCAATGTTGCTCTTTGTAGCTTTGTTTACTTACATTTTTTTATTTTGTTACAACTTCAGAGATTTAAAAAAAAAATCAGCAAAAAGAATTCCTGTGTTCTCACCTAGTTTTTCTTAATGCTAGCACCTCACATACTTACAATTGCAAGAGCTATATAATTAATATTAACAAAAGAAAGGACCTTGCTAAAATCTGATCGTCTTTTCTACTGTGTCCTTACACTACACCATGGAAGGTAAAGAGAAACTGAGAAATTCTAGATGGAGGAGAGTTGACAACTAAATCCCAAATGAGGTCTGTGTACCTAGAAAGCCTCAAGAACTCATACTCAGTATCAATAGCTATTATTAAAGAGAGCAAATAACAAATGTTGGCAAAGATATGGAAAAAGAAGAGCCTTCCGATGGCAGTGGCAATGAAAACTGAAGCACACATTCTGGCACTCAGTATGGAGGTCTTTCGAACCCTAAAAACCTAAGTGCCTTATTACCTAACATACTACTTTGGGGAACATATACATTTTTTAAGTGAAAGAAGGAGGAGTAAGGTCAGTAAGTAATGGAAGTGCTGTTGAGGCTGTAGGGAAACTGGAAGCCTACACTTTCCTGGGGCGAATGTGAACAGGTGTGGCCACTTTAGAAAACAACTTAGACACCTCAAACACTAACCACGGAGTTAGAAAAGACTGCAGTTTCTCTTCTTTTCTTTTTTTTTTTAAATAAATTTCTTCATTTCACATCCCAATCACAGTTCCCTCCTTTCCTCCAGGTGATACCGTCTCTCCCTCTTTCTCCTTTCCCTTCTTACCTTCTCAGAAAAGGGGAGCCCCACCTCCGCACAAACCCACCTTGGCCCATCAAGTCACATCAGGACTTAACACATCCTCTGCTGCTGAGGCCAGGCAAGGCAGCCCAGCTAAGGGAAAGTGATCCAAAAGCAGGCAACTGAGTCCATGTCAGATATGACCTATGTTCCCCTTGTTGCTAGGGGAGCAACATAAAAACTAAGCTGTCCATCAGTTACATATGTGTCGTGGGCCTAGGTTCAGTCTGTGCATGCTCTTTGGTTGGTGTATCACTCTCTGTAAGCTCCTATTGGCCTAGATTAATTGACACAATTGGTTTTTTTGAGGTGTTCTTTTCCCCTCTGGGATCTTCTATACTTCCTTACATTCCTCCACAAGCTCCTGTAACTCCACGTTATGTTTGGCTGTGGGTCTCAGCATCTGTTTCATTCCACTGCTAAGTAGAGCCTCTCAGAAGGCAGTCACACTAGGTTCCTGTCTGCAAGCATAGCAGAATACCATTAATAGTGTCAGGGGTTGGCTTTCTCCTATGGGGTGAGTCTCAGGTTTAGCCAGTCATTGGTTGGCTATTTCCTCATTCTCTGCTCTATCTTTATCCCTGAATATCCTATAGGCAGGGTAAATAGAAATATAAAAACATGCCTACACAAGAGCTTGTACATGAATGTTTATAGACATAGTATGGGTACTCACCCAAATAAGGGATACAACCCATTGGCTGGCTGAAAATGGATACTTAAATTTCATATGTCCATAAAAGAAAATACAGGCATATACAGAAACAAAGTATTGACTGTGTGTGCTATAACAAACTAATCTTAAAAACACTACTTTGTGCGAGTGAAAATAATAAGAAATGACACATCACATTTTAAATGGTTTCATTTATCATTTATATGAGATGAAAAAAATGGAACTTGGTGGAAATGGAGAAGAGACTAGTGATTACACAGAAAATATGAGGAGTGACTGCTAAGAAGGCTATTGCTATTATTAACATGTCCTGCAATCACAGAGTGGTGCTGGTTGGGTAAGTCTGATAATGTGCATTACATATTTTAAAAGGCAGATTAAAATAATTTTTAAAGTATTTTAATAAAGCTGCTCTAAAAGGTCGCATGCTGTTTGGCTCCATTTGCATAGCACTCTTTAGGGAACTAGACAGAATGAAGACAAATTAAGAGTTGGCAGGTACTAGGACAAGGTAGTGTAATGATGGCTAGAGTGAGAGCCCAGGGGAGATCTTTATGGTTATAAGAAAATGTCTGCATCTTGGTTGTGCTTGTGGTTACACAAATTTACACATGTAATAAAATGATACAGACTTTAGGCCAGAGCATCAACAAGAACTATTCTTGCCATGCCAGATTCCTGGTTTTACTCTCATCCTTATAATCAAGATACCTCATCAACAGAAGCCAGGAGAGGGCCCACTGGACTACTCAATACCATTTTGGAGGCTTCCTACAAACCTAATTGTTTAACGTTTTAGTAAGCCCCAGCCTCACCAACAGCGACCCGGTACTAATTTGACTCTATATGGACTTTGAAGCCCATGCAGCTTCCATGGCAATAAATCACTTGGCATTCCTATTTATTACTTAATTTCATACTAGCTTTATAAATTAAACAGAATGGTTATTCTACTTCCCAAGAACATTTAATGTTGTTTTGCCCTTTGGTGTTCATGAAATACTTGATAACAAATGAATCTGAATCTTCAGGTCTCTGACCTTAAATTGAACTGCAAGGGTTTTACATCAGCACTGCAAGGCCTGGCAGAGAACAGCAGGGTGCATCTTTTCCAGACACAAATTTCTGGGTCTCTGAAAATATAGTCATTATTTAGTTGCAATTCTAACAACATTTTTTAACAATGGATTTCTCTGGACCTAAGGCCCACACTCTCACAACTGCCTCTTGGTAATTCATCTAGTGATCTCCACTTAAAATGTCTAAATTTCTTAAAAGCCGTAATGTCAATGAATGCAAAAATGGAGAAAAGCTATGAAATATTGCCTTCTAAATACAACTTGGCTGCTCTACACATGAACACACATCAGCCGTGGTTACTTGCACACGATCAAGGCAGTTAAAAATTGTCCTCCTTCTATACTGCCTACTGAGGTCTCAGTAGCTGGTGTGCTATTAGCAGTTGATGATTGCTGAGGGAGGAAGAATAACTTTTCTTTGAGGTAGTATCCACTTCCAGGCTGCCCATGTCCCAGTGGATAACACCACACCTGGACTCATGGACTTAATGGGATAGATATATAAGTGGACATGAAATTGGGAGGGAATTTTGTTAGGAGATGTCAGGGGAGAGTTGGAAAGGAAGTAGGGACAATATGGATATAATCAAAATACACTGTAGATGTGTATAAATTTTTCAAAGAAGAAAAAATATCATGTAACAAATAGATTCTGTTGGAAATCAATTAAGAGAAAGCTGGAAGCTCTGTGATACAAGTCACAAAATCAGTCTAACAACAAGAACCAAAGAAAGAGACAGTCAAGGAGAACCCTTCAGGATCACAGTTAGCCCCATATGAAAACATGAATGTACACATGTGCTGGGCTGCCTCCAAAGGTGCAATTAGATCATAATATGAGGAAGATGTGAAACCATAACTAGGCTCTACCTTCACCAATCAGAAGTTTATAAAACCTCTAACCAAACCCTGACAGTAATGGCTAGATGACTAAAAATCAAGGTAAAATAACTGTAGACACTCATAGTTGTCACATGGCAGCAATTACACTAGAGGAATAATATATATCTCATATTCATCCTAGTAACTACCAGTAGCAATGAAAAAACAAAAATGGTTTCTGCAATAGGAAGTGGATTAGCAGAACACTGCGAGCCATGCAAAGAACAAATAAAGTATGGGAAATGCACAAGAACAAAGCTGGCAATAGAAATTGCCTCTGAAGAGGTACAGATGGTGGATTTAGCAGAAAAAGAAAAAAAAAAGCCTTCAAAGTAGATGTTATAAACATGTTCAAAGAACATGAAGAAAATGTGGTTAAGTGAAGATATGGTGATGATGTCTCATCAAAGAAAGAATATCAACAAAGATCATTATTAAAAGAGATCAAATGGACACATGAGTCAGAAAGTACAATAGTGAAAACACCAATTCTTTAGAGGATCCCAACCACAGATCTGACTAAGCAGAAAACAGAACTGGTTATCTTAAAGATCAATGAAGACCAATGCAATCATTAGAAGAGAGGAAGAATGAAGAAAAATGAGTGGAGACTCAGTGACAGAGGCAGCATATCAAAAGATACTATTGATTTAAGTAGAAAAGGTATAATAAAAAAGTATGAAATTCAAATAAACTAAGACTAAAAGCTTTCCAAATGTCAGGAAAATCATTAGTTTGCATATCAAAGAGGATCAATGAACTCAAAATAGAATAAACAGCAGAACAACACTCAGAGAGACAGTATACTAAAAATGTTCAAAGAACTCCTGAAAAGATGAAATGAAAAACAATACATCACACATAAGGAAATCAACTAAGATTAATACATTATTTCTCATCAGGTACAATAGGAGTCAGAAGTCACTGGAACAACATATTCCAAGTACTGAAAAATCTGTCAACCAGGAACCCCACAAAGCTCTTTCCAAAACAACAAACCACATGAATGTTGAACACACAAAACTTTGAAAATCCATTGCTAATAGTCTTGTATTACAATGATACAAGTTCTTCAAGCTGAAAGTAAGTCATATCATATAACAATACACACACATACACATACAAGCACACATGTATTAATAAAATAATAATATTCATTTACAAAATAATGTAATTGTATATTCCCCTTTTCTTTTTATTAATATGAAAATTGATTAAAATATACATAGAGATATACTGGCAGACTTATACCATATAAAATGTTGAATGTTCAGCAATAAATAATACAAACATTGACTAGAAGAAAGCCATAGCAGGATAAAACATATATCAATACTCAAAAGCAGAGTAAATGGGCAGATGGAATAATAAATCTATAAAAGACAATTTGTTTTTATTTCTTTTATCAGCTTCTATCAGTAAATTAACTAATGAACAGGCAGTTATCAAAAATGAAAAAAAATGGTCAAAACCATGAAAATTATCCAACATCCTTCACTATCAGAAAAGTGGAAATAAAAATGATTTCAGCCAGAATGGGTATTATTAAACAAAAACTACCAAGTAATTGCAAAGATATGAAGAAAAAGAAACTCTGCTTGTAGCAGGGGAATGTAAACTGATCCCACTATGGAAATCCATGTGTTGGCTCCACAAACACCGAAAACAGAAGTGCCATATGACCCAGCTCTGCCACGTCTTGGCATACATCAGAAGGACCCTAGTGCAACCTATCACAGAGACATCTGCACATCTCTTAAATGCAGCTCCACTCACATGGCTAAAGAAGTTCTGGTACATCAGCACCATGGAGTCTTAGTCAACTACAAAGAATTAAATCATGTCGTTTCTTGGAAAAAAAGAAAACAGGTAAAAGTAGGCATCATCACATTAAGCAAAATAAATCCAATGCAGAAATTTAAATATTATGTGTTTCTATCATCCATACAACATAAAATTCTTTACAGATATGTAAAATCATGTATATACTCATGTATATAGATATACATACATACCTACACACATATCAGAGGTGAGAGGAACAAAGAAAATGAGTTAGAAATAGAAAACTTAGAGGTTAAACAGCATATTTCTAAATAATGACAGGTCTGGGTTACATGCTTAATGTTTAGCTGATTTTGAGCCAGAATGCCAAGAAAATTCAATGGGATAAGAATAATCTCTTCATCTGGGTGTTCTGGCACATACCTGTAATCTCAGCACTCAGGACGGCAAGGGCAGGCAGATCTCTGTGATTTATAAACCAGCCTGGTCTACAAAAAGAGTCTAGGACAGCCAAGGTTACACAGAGAAACCCTTTCTTGATAAACCAAAAGAGAAGGAAGAAGAAGAAGAAGGAGGAGGAGGAAAAGGAGGAGGAGAAGGAGGAGGAAGAAAGAGAGAGAGAGAGAAAGAGAAAGAAAGAAAGAAAGAAAGAAAGAAAGAAAGAAAGAAAGAAAGAATCAATAAATAATAGTGGGACAGGTAGATATCCACAGGCAAAATAAGAAATTTGAAACCTATATTTTCTCTCTCCCAAAACAGAACACAGACCTAAACATAAGGCTTAAGGTATATATTTAGAAGAAAATTCAAGAGTAAATATTTCTGTGCTTTGAAGTGGTAATGTTTTCTTCCTGTAAAATGAAAAATCACAAGTGAATTAGAGAGAGATAGGGAGAGGGAGAGAGCTAGACTATAACAAGATTAAACCTTTTATGCTACAAACTAACAAAAAGTAGTTGAGGATGGAGCTCAGTGGTAGAGTGCTTTTCCAGAGGCCGAGATTTTATCCCCAGCACCACATAGACTGAGCCTATTGGCACATGCCTGCAAAGCCAACTCCTGGAAGGTAGAGCCAAAAAGATCTAAAGCTTAAGGCCATTCCGAGTTGTGTAGGGGCTTTCATAACAGCCTGGGTTATGTAAGAAACAAAGAGTTAAAACATGAAAAGACAGAATGGAAAAACATATTAGTAAATAAGGATTTTTATCTAGAACATCAGCAAAGTATCCCAGTACCATTACAAAATAATAATTTAATGAACTTAAAATAGGCAAAAGTGTGACCAGGATTTTTTTTCTGTTTTGAAGATTTATTTATTTATTTTTATGTATATGAGTTCTCTCTCTGCATGTATACCTACATGCCAGAAAAGGGCACCAGATCACATTACAGGTGCTTGAGAGTCACCATGTGGTTGCTGGGAATTGAACTCAGGACTTCTGGAAGAGCAGTCATTGCTCTTAGCCACTGGGCCATCTCTCCAGCCTTAGGAATTTTCAAAAGAAAATATAAATGATGAGTAAAACCATTAAAATTTATACTATACCATTACACAGAAAGGAGAAATAAAAATCAATTCATATCTGCCAGAGGTACTGCTCCACATCCACCATGATGACCACAATAAAAACCAAAGACAGCTACAATATCCACATATAAAACATGTCAACACTGAAGAAAGAAAAGAGGGAAAAGAAAAAGAAATAGGGAAAGAAAGGAGAAGAGGGTGAGGAAAGGGTGGTCTGGGGGGGACTCTCATTCACTGACTGCTGAATTCTAACACAACACGGGGCCCCCACAGACAGGACTGTACTGCTTTGTATCTACTTCTCTATTTGTGTTTTAATCTGGGAAGTATTATAAATAATGTTTCAAGCTCTACTGAGATATAACTAAAAATCTTTTATAAATATAAATGCACACAAGTTATACTTTGATTCCACTATCGATCTTGTTTATTCTGATCAAGCTACTAAACACAACCACCTCCTTCAAGGTTACCTTTTCCTATGGCATACATGAGAATACTCATCTCTCTCTTCAGCAAATTATAAACAGATGATACATTTTCATTAGTTATAATCCACGACACTGCAGATTGAACCCAGAAGCTACTCATCTCCTATGTAATATTTATAGCGTTTAACACTTCCCATTTTCTTACACTTCAAGCCCCTCTTAACCACCATTCTTCTGTAAGTTCAAATTTCTCGGACAACTGAGAAAATGAAATGTTTGTTGGTGTCTGACTAATTTTGCTTAACCTAACATCCTCATTTTCAAGGCACAATAATATTATATTACATATATATTATATGTTTTCCATCTTGTATTTGCTGGCCATTAGGTTATGTCTATATTTTGGTTTCAGAAGGCAGATACCTCTCTAAGACAACGGTTCTATCCCTCTAAGTAGGTATCATATGATAGATATAAAATATATAAAGAGGTCATACAATGCGATAGGTTTGTTTTAAAGCTGGGTTTTGGGGGGAAGAAAGCAAATAAGCTTGAATATTTCTCTCCAACAGGACAGTCGAATGGCTGTCCTAAACAACAGTGTTAAGCTCCACTGATGAACAAGAAATGCAAACTGCACAATAGGACTGTAATAAACAAAGTCCAAAGAGAACAGAAATCAGTGAGGACAGGAAGGCAAGAGAAAGCCCACACATTATTGTCCTAAGCAGATTAATTTTCTCTCAGTCACGGTCTCTGTCCAATATGTTGCCAACAATATAAGTAGAATGGATTGTTGACAAATCTTTCTGGTCAAATAAAAATACAAACTGCTTTCTTCCCCTGGGAAGTGTAATGGGCATCACAGTAATAGATTTTTAACTCTGCAGAAATGACCACAATTCACTTTAGAGGGCCATATAAGATGTTGAAGGTTTCTAAGTTCACTTATTCTTTCTGATTATAAAAGTGGCATGATTATTGTATAAAGAATGTTTTATAAGGTTGGAAAATACATATAAGCAATTTTGTATCCTGCTTGCTCATCTTTATGAATGAAATACTTCACGTTATTCTTTAAAAATATAACTTAAAGGTAGTGTGTCATTTACTGCAATATACCATATTATTTAATCAATATGTCTATAACTACTGACATTTTAATTTATGTTTAATAATATATATTTATGTATCATATATTATACAATAATTTTTAAGAGACTGAATCTGAGAGACAGCAAGTGTGGAAATATAAGAGGGGATGCAGGGAAGAAAGGGAGGGAAGCAATTATGTTATTATAATGTAGTTTCAAAATAAAAGAAGAAACAGTAAAAGTAAACTAAAAATAGTTTCGATTTAAAATAAATCCTAGGCATTTATTCCTTATTAGGCATATATTTTGACTAATAAAAATACTGTTTATTTCCTTTGAGTAAAATCGATCTCTTTTTGTCTTCCGACCCTAACAAATCTGTGAAATTTTTTTTTAAGTTTCCATTCACGTTGTATCATTTATGTCTCTGTTGACTACTAGGGCCATACTCTTAGTATTGTGGTGTCACCAGACATTCATTTTTTCATTAAGGTTACTATTGCTATGATGAAACACCATGACAAAAGCAACTTGGGGGGTTTATTTGTCTTACACATCCATATCATAGTCCACACTGAAGGAAGTCAGGACAGGAACTCAAACAGAGAAGGAACCTGAAGGAAGGAGCTAATGCAGAGATGATAGGGTGGGCATGTGGACTGCTTCCTGGCTTGCTTGTAATAGCTTGCTCAGCCTGCATTCCTACAGAACCCAGAACCACCAGCTCAGGGATGGCACCACCCACAATGGGCTGGGCCCTGGGCCCTCCCTCATCAATCACTAATTAAGAGAATTATCTACAGGCTCACCTACAGCCAAATCTAATGGAGGCATTTTCTTGAGGTTTCCTCCTCTCGATGACTTTAGCTTGTGTTGAGTTGACATAAAACCATCCAGTACATTATGCTAATACATGTGTCCCTCTAGTGACTTATATACTTTACATACATCTTTTAGGCCTCTATCATACTTTTTGTTCCACTTAATGTTGTTACATTTGCTTGATTAGTATGTGTTTGTATATGTGTGTGTATGCACACATGCAAGCCATGGCACAAGCGAAGACATCAGAGGACAACTTGAGGGAACTGGGTTTTTCTGTCCACCTTATGGACAGGGATTTAATTTTGTCATCAAACTTGACAGCAAGTGCCTTTACCTAATGAATTATCTCACCAGCCAAATATTTGCTTTACTTGTCCATATATTTTTTTAGACAGCCCAGAAAAATAATTGTATAAGTAATTTGAAAGACTGTGGCTTTCACTGCAATTATAGTAGAGCTATAACTAATCTAGGCATATTGATGTCTGAACAATATTATCTCCTTGGTTATGAATGACTATATCTTTACATTCTTTTCAATCTCTCTTTTGGCTTTCAACAACATTCTACAGCTTCCTATAACAGCATTCTACTTTACTTTTCAACTCCCTCAAAATCATCCAGAAAGAAGGAAGGCCCTAAGTTTAACATTGTCTCAGAAGAGAGTGTTGATCATTTATCATCTTTTCTTCTTCTTTTTTTTTTAGGATTTATTTATTATTTATACAACAGTCTGCCTGTACACCAGATCTTACTATAGATGGTTATGAGCCACCATGTGATTGCTGGGAATTGAACTCAGGACCTTTGGAAGAACTGCCAGTGCTCTTAACCTCTGAGCCATCTCTCCAGGACCCCATTTATCATCTTTTGATGTTGTTACTATAGAAATCAATTAAGTAAAAGATTTTCCTTTTGAACTATAAAATATTTGAAGTTCACGTGAAAATGAAAACTAAAACAGGACTGGGAAACCAGGTATATTGTTATTAGAGCCTCCAATAAAAGACATGCAGACATATTATTCTTAAACAGAGCTTTCATAGAAGGGAATGCTTAAGACTTAACTTTTTTAATTGAGTTGGGATATACGAAGAAAACTAAATTAACTACAAACCATGCAAAACTGAAAATAAGTCCCAGATATTTTTACAATTATCTTGGTGGACCCCACCACATTGAAGTCACTTCTAGGCACTTAGCGTAACAATGGCATGATGTAAGATCACTGCAAGGATAAAATGCACAACAGGTTCCAAAGGCTTTATAGTATTTTAACACCTCATCAATAATACTTCAGTATTATTCATACTTATTATCATGGCCTATTATAATTCATTCTGAGTCTCAAAATATCCCCAGAAAACACTAATTAATATTTTCTGATTTTCTTTTTTTATTTATAGCTTTTAATTCTTTAACTATTTCTCGATAGCAGTAAATTTTAGGGCCTTATTGTTAAGTACATATGCAGGGATAAAGGTAGTGTTAATAAATTGATACATGTGTGAATATCTAATATCTAATATCTCTTTTTGCTTTTATAATTATCATCATCTTTCCTGATTTTCATCCTATACACACACACACACACACACACACACAAAAAAAAAAAAAAAAAAAAAAAAAAAACAGTCTATGTCTCTAGATGGGAAGGTCAAGATCAGGCAAAAGTCATTGATAAGGTCGTGAAAGTCTACTCTGAAATAGTGTGAGAATGCTCCTAAAAATGTAGATTTTATATTTGGAACCTAGAAATTAGCTTCATGCTGTGCAGACTCACGAGGAAGAGACACAGCATCAAAGACAGACAGAGGAAGTCAGTTTATAAGACACCTAGCAAACTGCCATGTCCTCAGATCTCAGATGTCAAAATCACTAAATAGAAGCTGAATCCCTCCATTGTCATCTTCCTAATCTCTGAGGAAAAAAATATCAAGGCCAATGTGATTAACTAATTATAAGAAATAGTTAAAGGGATGCTGAATTCCTTGGTAGGTAAAATGATGAAGACATTCTGCAGCTCTTTGTTTTATTTTAAACTTTTGCCAAACCACATAATTGGAAATCTCACAGAGCCTTATGTACATCATCTCTGGCTATTCAGATACTCAGCATTCGTTTGTAATGCTTCTCTGGCACAGAACAGGTTCTACATAAGGCAGACGCCTACCTCCTGCTTGTCATTGTATCCTCTTCATTTGCTTTCCTCCACCATCTCCTCCCCTTACCCAATACCTAATAGGAGACCATCCTTACAACAGGCCACCCATCCCTATTTGCTGAATGAAGGAGTCTGAACTGAGTGATAGGTTGCTGTGGTGTCCTCCGGGACTAAATCATGCCTCTAGATTTGCTTAAGGGATCAATCAGATGTTACCCAAGGCACTCTAGTGGGGTATCTAGGTGTGAATCAGTATGATGTGTCAAACAGTTAATTTCTCTTTAGAATGTATCCAAGCTTCCTAAATATGAATATTAAAAATTAGCTTGTTTTCTTCTTAAATTGTAACAGAAAAATATTATTGTGAGATTCTTCCACTCAAAGCATATAATTAGATGTTACTGTCTTATACTCAATATTTTAAAATAAAACAAATTCTAAGTTTTGTTATTCACCTAAATTTGAAATACACCATTTCTTCAGAACTTGGACATACTGTGCCCAGATACCATAAGTCAAATAACATATAAAATACTTCTAAAATGAGTAATATATGCAAAACAAAATCACTAAATAGTAAAAGCTAGAACCCTAAATTGTCATGTTATCAATCGTGACAGAAAATATTGATGATAATGAGATAATGTGATTATATTTCATATCACCCTTGTCTGTTAGAAATTATTTCCAGGCACTATTTTATTCAAACCTTCACAATAGTTTTCTTGTTATAGAAATTATGGTATATAAATAGGGTATATTCATTTCCTACAGTGTTCGACAAGGATATTCACTTTATATAACTCCTTGAAGCCCAAGCAATGCCACTAAAGGATAATACCATTCAAAGATAATATTTAGTATCAGTAATGTGTGTGTGTCTACAAAAGACAGCCACGGATTTTGCGGTTCTTCTGATGATTACTATATCAATATCGAAGGCCTTTTTTCCCAGATGCTCAGAAATTTTGCCAAAATGTGCTAAAACAAAATTGCTTAGAGAATATGAGCTAGCCTTGAGATTAATAAAACCACTAACTTCACAGGCTTTCACAAATGATGAGATGAAAACAACAGTTTTTAGCCATCAAGTATTTCAATACTTCACTTTGTTTCCGTGATACGTCTATCCCATACGAAATATTTACAAAAGGAGTTGCAATGGCCTTTTGGGATAAGAAGAAGAAGATTCCTGTAGGAAATGTTAAAACTAATTTTGATGGGATACAAAGCTAGAGACGGCTGTTAAGAGATGGCGTGCTGCCACAGGGTGGGGTTTTGTTTTGGTTCCTGTTAGAGCTGCAGGTGTTTGGCACCAGTTAACATCGGGGCCAGCTGTGATATTTCAATAATCCTGATGTTTCTCTCACAATATTTCTCAGAAGTGATGCTTCCTGGAGATGTCTTACACCTGACATATTCAACTTGTGTGGTACAAATAGAAAATTATGGTAAATAACACCCATTTGTGACACCCTTTGCCCTTCTTCCGCACCCTCAGGTCATAACATCAAGGACAAAGAAAAAAAAAAGTGGATCCTGGGTGCTCTAATAATTCAGTTTTTATCTAAGCAGTTGAGTATAAGATGACGATACTCAAGAAAGACTAGATGAAGTCTTAAGGGCAGTCTGGAGGCAGGCTGGAGTCTCCTTGATGCTCATTGTAGATAATGGTGTTTTAAAACACTCTTTGTGGTAGGATCCATACCTAGTTTTGCAGGAATTTGTATAATTTCTATTAAAAGCCTTATTCTCTTTTAAGTTTGTTTGAGTTGGAAACCCGCAAACCACAATGCATCTCATGCTCATGTTCCCAAGGGCATTTTCACAGGACCATGCTGAGGTCATGTAGTAAGCTGTTGAAACGTTTTAAGAATCCCTTTAATGTATTGCACAATCTTGGCCTGATTAATAAAAAAGATATTTGAAGAAAGCACTTGCGAAAGAGGCTAACTATTAAAATCTACCTGTAGATAATCTATATAACATTCTATAATGCACTGAGCTTCCCTCAGATAATGTGTCATTGTGGGAGGAAAACAATAAAACTATCACTTCAAGAGTTTTGAGTCAAAACATCTTGGAATTATTGGCAGATTCAGGCAAAACCCCTGTGGTATTTGTGATTGACAGCAGATATTCACAGGGGCCACTTAAACCATTCAAAAATCAGATCATTTAATCAAAGGATGAAAAGGTGGAAAATATTCTATCAAGCCAAGAAAATGCGTATCATCTGTTGCCTTTCAGTTGAGAGAAATAATTCGTGTCCTTGAAAACAAGGGTGTGATGAAATTGTTCGGTTAGAAATAGTTTTTACCCTGAGCACTGGGGGCCCTGAAGAGAATGATACCCCAACCAAGGACAATGTATAGAGAGGACCTAAAACCAGGCTCAGATGTAGCCTATAGACTCAACCCCGTAGACTAGGGTCCCTAGTAAGGGGAGCAGGAACTTTCTCTGGCATGAACTTAGTGGCAGGCTCTCAGATCTCCCCCCCCCCTTTGGGGTAGAACCTTGCCAGGCCACAGAGGAAGACAATGGAGAGGAAGATGGGATAGGGGAGGGGGGCACAGTCAGGATACAAGATGAATAAACTGTAATAAGTTATAATAATAAAAAAAATTTAAAAGAAATAGTTTTTTACCATCAAGTAAATGTTCACTTTCTACTGAGAATTTCCAAGCACAGATGGAATGTAAGTCATCCACTTGATAAGTGGCACACAAAATTCTCTTCAATTCTTTGAGTTTCCAGTCTCTCTTTCTCACCTCCATGGTTGGACATACCCCTTTTCACATCATCAAGAACTTCCTTCCTGTCCCTCATTCCAGGCCTTGTACTTCACCCAAAATGATTTCTAATTGAGCAAGCAGCTGTGCTGGCATAGCATGCATGGGGCATGGGGCCACAAAACCAGTGGTCCATTCCCACAGCTGAACACAAGTGGCCAGTTCCTTGTACCTGGGGCCAAGAAACTCCGCAATCCATCAGAGAAAAAGACTAGGACACTTCAAACAGAAATCAGACTTCAAAAAGGTACTTTTTATGGAAAATTAAAAATTCTAGAGGGCTGTCAATCAGAAATGAGGGAGGGCTGAGCACTTTTGGCAAAGAGTTTGTGAATATATTTTCATAAAAAGATAGCAGAGTATGGTTTCAGTGAATGACCTTCATGGCTAGACTGGATGTGACTCTGTTCATAAGCATAGGTAAGTCAAATGTACCTGTAACAATAATAAAACCTAAAGGGCGCCACCTTAAATACTTCTCAGGTTCTGTGGTAAGCCACCATGACCAACACAGCTTGCAGAATAAAGAGTTGGTTTGGCCCTTACAGTTTTGAAGGGTGGGGATCATGGCAGCTGGCAGTCAGGTATGACTCTGGAGCAGTAGCTAAGAGCTTACATCCTGATCTATAAGCATGAAGGAGACAGACCTTGCTGATAATGGTGTGAGTCTTTGGAAACCCCAGAGCTCACTCCCAGCAACATACCTTCTTCAATAGAGCCACACCCCCAATCCTTCCCGAACAGTTCCCCCAAGTGGGGAACAAGTTTTCAAAAAGATGAGCCTATGGAGGGTCAATCTCAGTCAGGTACCATAATAATGAAAGCTGCTATTGTGCTGTTACCATCCAGCCTTGCCTGGACTCCTACTCGCTGAAACATCTCATTTGATGCTGCCAACAGAGAGTTAAAATTCTGTTTTAATGTTTGACATTTAGAGAAACTGTAATTCAGAATGTTCATAAAAGTAGCAACCGACTCTGACACTTGGCCACTATTTTACACTCAGTCCCTTGAAGTCACCAAAAACAATTTTGCTAATCCTAAAGATAAAGCTGGTCAGCCCATTTTCAGAGGCACAAAGACTCCACTTGAAATTTCAGGAAAACTGTACTCCCCACAGCTATTATTCATGAATCTACAAGTATAATTTCATACCTACTAGTTTAGTCAATTTTGAATTTATTTTTCAGAAATGCAAAGAATACTAAATTTGCACTAAATCCCTACCACCTGGTAGCCAGTAAATACAATAAGGCAAGAGAATAAAATGAAATATTCTTTTAAATGGTCATTTATGTTTCTATTTGTTTTGCTTTGGAGATAGGGTCTTACTCTTAGCTCAAACGGCCTTGCCCTTGCTCTGTAACCCAGCGAGGCCTTGAACTCATGACATTCTTCCTTACTCAACCTATTGAGTGCTAGGATTATAGGAGTGATCAAACAGGTTGGCTGAATGGGCATTTTTACATGGCACATTAATGTGTTTTTGAAAGTATTTTATACATTTTTTAACTCTGATTTCCCCACATTATAAAAATGCCTTCAAAATTGGGGGGGGGGGGGACAAATACTCCAAGTATGAACGCAAAAAAGGCAGTCCATCTCTTGGATGGAACAAACAAAAACATTGAAACTTTCACATTCATCTCTGATTATTTCTATAATGCTAAGAGCAGATTGCTCTTTAGTGTTTATGAAAGTCCAGAGAAGCTGCACATATATATACTTAAATCCCCACCCCTAACAAAAAGATCTGGTGAATAAAGAAAACTTTTTTTTTTTTTTTTTTTTTTTTTTTGCTTTAGGGGTTCGATTACCAACAGCAATCAGAGCATAATTAAATATTTATGGTGATAGAATAATGACAATCAGAAACTACTCTTGGTCGGTAAGAGGGCAGTCTGTAACATCTTTGGAGGTGATATGAGAAGATGACATCTGACAAATAAAATCATTCTTCCTCATTTGATAAATAGCTTAATGACTAAAAAGAAGCCATAGACTAACAAAAAAAAAATCTTTACATTCTGAAACACTTAATTTGCAATGAAAATAATTAATAAACTAAATTTCACTTGTCATAATTAAACTGGACTAGAAGGGACAATTAGTTGTGAAAATAGGGATGAGCCATCATTTGAGCAACTGTATGAGAGCGGGTAGAATTAAAAAAACAAAACTAAACTAAACTAAAGCTAGACAATATTGTGATTCTACTGTTGTAGAAACTTTTGCTTTGGTAACTTTGCTCCTGATGAAATATAAATGGAACAATGAAAATGTTGATGAATAAGCTCTTAAGAAATATCTGTGGGTTAGCTTATCTAACCCTAAGTTTAGATAAGCTGAAAGCCCTGCGCATCTCACAACCTTAAAGTGACATTTGAGAACATAAAGTGAGCAAGCCAGCTTCTGGGTCCAACACTGGCAGGTGGGCACCTCTTCCCAGGAGTCAGCAGGCGTGACTCCCTGGTATTCAGGGCCACCTCCTGATTACTCATACAACACATAGCATACAGGCCCCTAATATCAAACTCATACTCCCCATTATTTTATTATAAAAAATATCTGACAGTCTTGGTAAGAAAACAAAACAATTGTTTTGGTGTTGTTTGGGGTTGTTTTCTTTTTGGTTTTTTGGTTTTGTTTGTTTGGATGGTTGGTTGGTTTTTTTCAAGACAGGGTTTCTCTATGTACCCTTGGCTGTCCTAGACTCACTTCTTCTTTGTAGGCCAGGCTGGCCTTGAACTTACGGAGATCTGCCTGCCTCTGCATCCCTGAGTTCTGGGTGCTGGGATTCCAGGCATGTGTCACCACTCCCAGCTTCACATTTCCCTCTAAGTTAACATTTATGTAAAATAAAGGCGTCTGTGTTAAAGAACTTCATTTTCCAACAAATTCTTCTCCTTTAAAAAGGTATGTGTTTATGTTGTGTTCACTTTGTCTGTTGATTGCATCAGACCACATGAAGCATAGATTTGCACCATCTAAGTGCAATATTCAAGGTGCTATGATTTCATGAGCACTGAGTTTCTTAAAACTTGTTCTGCTCTTATGGGGCATGTGGCTATACAAGCAGCCATTGTGATGCCATAACATTTAACTCTTAGGTGAAACATAGTCCAATTCCCACACACACAAAAAAGGTATGTGTTGTTTCCAATAATTCATTAAAAATTAAAAACTTCTATTCTAAATGGATAAATAGGTCAAGAAAAATATCCTATAATTTTGCAACTGTTAGAAACTGATACATGAGTCATAATAAAATCTTCCCAGAAAAAAAAATAGAATTCCTTTATATTTTAAGTTATTACAAGAGTCTGAGATTAGCAAATATCTTCTATTTGTTATAGTAATTGAAGTAATGAAATAAAAATACTGACAGCCATGTCTGTAATCCCAGCACTCAGGGAAGCAGACACAGGTGAATCTCTGTAAGCTTGAGGCCAGCCTGGTCTATAAAGCAAATCCAGGACAGCCAGGATACACAGAGAAATACTGACAACATATAAATTTGAAGATTGTTATAGAAGAAAATTTTCAGGTGCCCCTTCTCCTTGCTTGGCATTCATCCTATCCAAGTTATTTTATGCCTTGCAAATAGCACAGTTAACCGAACACATAAAAGCTTTTACTCTACAGAACTAAGTATGATTTGCTTTACACATTTTGAGACAGTTAGTAATATGATCAGAGTAGATAGTAACTGTGAGACCTATCGTATTTATTTCTATGAAGAGCAATCTCTGAGTCTCAAACCATGGCTATATTTCTGGTTTTAGGAAAAATAAATGCCCCTGACTTTGGAAATGTTATGCAGCTTAAGTGTGCTGGATCTAGAAGACCTGTAAGTATGACTACGGACATGTAGCTGATTCTAAATTGTATTTTTCTTTTCTTTTTTTTTTTTTTAGTTTAGACCCACAGACAATTTCAATCAAATAGTAAAATATTGTATCATGTGACTTAGGCTCCAGAGCAATGGTTATTGTTCTTTATATAAGTCAATAAAGAATTTTAAAAAAAGCAACCAGGAAATTCAAAAGTACAAACCTGGGCATCTGAAAATGCATCCTTCATACTGTTGATTGGGCCATATGGGATCCCACTTCCTTCAAAGAGACAAAGCCACTTGGCTGTCACTTCTTCTGCAAACCTAGGTATAGAGAAACAGGGTGCTTTACAACCAAAAGAAGGTGACACCAGCTTTCCTCTTATGTGGCCATCTTTCAGAGTAACTAATTGTGACAACAATATGCTTTCCCTTCACTCTGGGAGTCTAGAGAAACCCATCTATAGAATGTGATTTGAGTGGTCCTGCTGTGGTCAGAGAAGCCACCCAGGCTAGTAGAGTGCTTCCTCCCAGTTCTAGCCTAAGTAAGTATCCTCTGACAGAGCATCTCTGGAAGGAGACATTTGAAGGACATGCACTGAATTATAAGTGCTTTTGAGTGAAACATATATAAGCATCATAATTGCACTGTGAGCATGAAATCAAGACATAGAATATTTTTTAAGTTTCAGATACGCTATACCAGGTTAGAGTACTAGATAATCCTTCAAAAATAAAAAAAAAAAATTAAAAAATGGATTTTTTTAAAAAGAAAAAAACTAAAAACAAACTAGTATTTTAAAAGTAAGCTACTAATGAGATAGATAAGAATTAATGGCCGCAGTCACTGGCTTTAACTCCTTGTTACTCTATCGGCACCGTGAGGTAGAAATTGGAAAAGCACATATGTAAAGACATCTGCATTCAACACCTAGTTTCTACATACAAGGCATCACTTTCTACCATTATGTTCAATGACCTTCCTTTTCTCTGGAATTGAATTGTAGTGAACACAGATTTTTCCTGTCTGAGTGTCCCACACGCCTCTAGTACCCGAGCTTGGGGAGTAAAAACAGAAGGATCAATTCAAGGTTATGTTAGGCTACATAACAAGTTTAATACCAGCCTGGGCTAATATATATATATATATATATATATATATATATATATATATTAGCCCAGGCTAATAATATATAATATATATATTTCAGTACCATAATTTGAGCTCTCTACACGCAGTTTGAAATAATATAATTCACTTTGAAGTATTGAAAATCATTTTTTTTTTCATGAAAATACCATAATATAAGGCTAAATATCTGGCTTCTGGTTAGTTCTTGACCTTTTCTTTTCAATCACTGCTACTGTTGTCTCCTGGCCAAGACTTCCAGAGCGAGAAAGAGACAGATTATCAAAATGATACATGTTGAAAAAAATCAAAAAATACTTTACACCTAGAACCTTTTTTCACAAAGTGTCTGTTATTTAGGTTTTCCTAAGGGGTGTGTTATAATAGTTGGTCTGATAAATTTTCAAGATAACTAATTTATAATCAGTGGACCACGCAAATGGTACAAATGATATACACAGAAAATGTATGTCAATAGATCAAGGGGTCGGGCTAGCTAGAGAAAATTTTGGGACCATGTGAAGCTTTAATATTTATACAAGCTTTCTGTCCTCAGGGTTTACTTCCAATTATAGGCAAAATGAGGCTCTATTTCATTTTACAGAAGATAGCCTATGCACTTTGGAAAGGAGCCTGGGGCATAGTAAGTATCTGGGACCTAAGCTGTGGCCACTGTGTAAGTGTGGATGGTGCTCAGTCCCTAGATACCACAAAAATCAATCAGTCAGAGATGACTGGCATGCTGCATTCCACCTCTCCTAGAAAACCAGCCCTTCATCTTCTCCAAAAACCTATCTCTTGATCTAAGTCCGATGGGAAGCTTTTCTTTATCCACAAAGGGGTTGCAATAAAAGCACATGTTTTCACTAACCACAAAAGCTCTCAAGAAATAAATAAGAACAAAAGAAAAAAGAAAAAAAATGCTGACCTGAAACAGTCAGAGCAAAAGAATTTGGAGGATAAGGCAAAAGTGAGTGGAATGTCTAACCAACCAGCTCAGCTCTGCAAGGGAGTTGTGCGGAGTTCCATAAACACCGCAGCCTTAACTGGAAATTAACTTGTCTCAAATATTTAATCCTTGAATTGTGTCAAACCCACTCAACACAAGAAAGCAGTATTCTGAACCAGACATCTTGAGATATGTTATAGAGCAGCTATCTTTTCCAGTTATCAGCTTATATCATAGAAGCACCAACAAGTTCAGTGTCATGACCTTGCTAGCCCAGGGTATAAATCACAAGTCTCAAAGCTCTTAGCTGGTGAGCCCTAAATGTTTTTATTTGGGTTTTTTGTTTGTTTGTTTCTGTTTTTCTGACCTCAATTTGTAGAGTGAAATTAAATAATAATAACCAAAACTCTGGCAGATGGTTCCTGCTTAAGCCATAAGCAATGGAACTACTATATGTCCCCAAGTTTGCAAAGGAAAATGGAGGCACTCTGTATTGAATGAGTTGCCTGTAATTTGCCACTCTTGCTCTCTTTCCATCTGGCACCCCTGGAGCTGTGGAATGTCATATCTCTTCAGCAACAAACCTGAGCTGGTTCATTTGCTTGCATTTTGGAGGTTGAAACATGGAAGCTTTATTGGGGTTCAAATTCAAGTTGGCATTCTAGCCTAGGGTTCATCTCACAGCACAGCGCTGCCATATCTGGAAGATAATGACAGTCACTGGCCACAAACATTTACTGGGAGAAGACTGCCTTTTAATCCTCACATAACCCAGATCTGTGCTCCTGAGTCAGCTGGTTGCCCTCTCTGCACTCCAAGCCATCCATGTTTTAGGACAAGTATAATAGTTGTAAATTACTTATGGTAGGACATGATAAGTAACCAAAATGGCATTTACTTGGCAGCGATTCCACTCATAATAAAAATAAGGGTAACAAAACCTCCCATAATTGCAGATCACCATTAGAATGTGAGTTCTACAGTATCCCAATCTATTACTACTTATCTGTCAGGTATTTTTTGGTCACAAAAGCTTAAGTTTCCAGAACTTATAAAATATATTTTTATCTTTGTTGTTGTTGTTGTTGTTATCATTTGTTTGTGCCTTTCTCTATAAAAACATCTTTGTACTGAGGCCTCTAGGGATTTAGCGATGACTCGACTCAGGAATCCCACTTGGTCTTCATTATGCTTGGAGCTCTACCATAGGGAAGGATGAGGCAGAGACTCAAGCTGAGCAGGAAACAATAAATCAGGCTTTTACCAGGCCAACAACTAAGACACTTAGAAACAATTTAAAGAGTCACCAACAAACACCGCTTGTGGACAGACTAAAGAGGTTAAGGGTTCGCTTTCATCTCATCTTAAGAGTTCAGTGTAAAGCCAAAGCTTCAACTCTTAAAGGCGATGAGAGTGTGCATGCTGACTTTGTTGTCATGGCTGCATGATGGCTGCAGGCCTCTAGGCAGGACCTTATAAATGATGAGAATATGTGGAGCCCCTGTTAAATCCATAGCTGGATGAGGTCTGTGCACCTCTACCCTTAGCCTGCTGGCTTCAAAATTATTAACAACAATGTGAAGCCAAAGAAATGTTGTCTCTTTCCTTATTGCCTGACAGGATTTTTAAAGTACTCAAAGAGAACCTTTCTCCCCCCCCCCCCTTTTCCAGAGTTTTCCTAATAAAGGGCAAAGTCCTTTATTAGAAAAACCATAAGTGCATCAGTGCCGCTGTACTTGGATAACTATTTCCTTGAAATAGTTGTGCACCATCCCTGCCTCTTAGACTATTTCTGCCTTCTCTTCTGCATAGAACCCTGAACTTAAAAGGAAGGGGTTTGATAAAGACACCCAGGTTAATGCTGATTTTTCCAAAATTTCTCATTCTCTGCACAGTGTCCAGTTATGGGCTGTTGGGAGTTGGTCTGGTGCTACGTATTCTAATGCTAATTACTAGTCTCCAAGATCTGGTTGCATCTTAGACAAGCACATTCTCATGTATACCATTTGATGCTGTGTAACTCACTACCTAATTATCCCTGATTAGTTAATAAAGTTGCTGACAGTGTGAGCTGGACAAAAGAGAGGTAGGCAGGGCTTAGGTTCCTGGGCTTGGGGTCTGAGAGGGACCACAAGGCTGGGAGAGAAGGAAACAACACAGAAGATGTAGTAGGAGGAGAGGAATATGGAGAAAAGGAAGTTGTCATGGGGCAGTATGGACCATGAGCACATGGCTATGAAGACAGATGGAACAGAAGCAGCCCAGACAGAAATGATTAAGTCAAGTAACATGGTGTGTGTAGCTGGGAAATATTAAAATAGCTTAGAGAGTTGATATCTGCCCAACTCTAGTGTTTTAAAGTTTATAAAATAAATTATAGTCTCTCTGTGCCAATTATTTGGGAACTAGCCAGGGTAGAGAAGCCTTCAAGAGTCTAATATAATTTTCTACAACAGTGGGTCTCTGTGCCGATTACTATGTGCTGCAAGAGGAAGCGTCTCTGATGAAGGTTGAGTGATACATTGGTCTATAGATATAGGAATATGTCATTAGGAGTCAGATACTTGCATAAGATATACACAAGTTAAAGCTAGACACAAATTCCAGCATTAAGAAGAAAAAATAGACACAAAGTCCCACCCATAGCCAAGAAATTATCTGCAGTCGATACCTTCTGGAAGAAGGAAAAATCAGTTTTCTTCAATGGAGTGAGTAGACGGCCAACACAAATCTTACTTCACTCCTCTCCTCATTTTGTTTTGTTTTAGTTTGGATTTGTTGTTGTTATTGTTGTTGGAAAAAGGGAGAAAGGACGTGAAGTTTGATGAATAGGAGAGAGGGTTATATCTGGGATTATTTGAGGAATAGGAAAATATGGTCAAAGCGTGCTGTAGGAAAATGTCTTAAAATAAGAAAAAATAGATTCTGAGACAAATGCAAAATTAAGGCTCTCTTGTTTTTTATCTTGTTATTTAATTTATTAGTGGTGACGGTATAGTAGTAGTGGTGGTAGGCATGCATTTGGAGGTCTGTGGAAAACTTTGTCAAGTTCATTGTTTCCTTTAAATGAGTTGCAGGGTTCATACTTAGGTCATCAGGCTTGTGCTACCAAAACAGAGTTTAGGTTGTCAAGCTTGCAGGACAGGTGCTGTATGTGCTGAGCCATCTCACGAGCACTATGTTGCTCTTTTCTTTTTAAACATGAGACAGAAAATATTTTATCAATATGTACTAAGTTATCTGATAATCTTATATATGATACTAGAAAAAATCTGATATTAGTTATCTGATATCTGGTATTAGAAAGAAATCAATGAACATGGTGCTATGAAAAGTTAATAAATGTCCAAAAGTTATGTAAGAAAGGTACTCTTCCTCTCCTTCTCCACCATTCTGGTCTTCCTTGTCCTGCTATCACCTGCCTTAGCATCCTCTCTTCTCAGCCAACCTCCTTTATTTTGGCAGATTCCAGCCTGCTTCCTACCAAGGACCCTGTGGCAGGGATGAGTGGCCCAGATCCAAGCAGGCTAACCTATGTTACTGCTGCTTCCTCCATTACAGTTCTCCTGTTCTTGCAAACACCACCATCTAAGTCAGACAACACTCCCATACTTCTCTTATCTACTGAGAGCAACAGTAGCCCAGCTCTGCTTCCCACCAAGGACCTTGTAGCCTTGTATGAGGTCCCACCAAGGACCTTGTATGACCTTGTATGAGGTAGGTGTACTCATTCCCTTCCTCTTCTGATCCAGTTGTGCACACCACATCCAATTTCCAGTTCTTGCCTGAATCCCACGCCTAGCTCCAATCAAGCAAATTTCCCTGAATCATTGCTTATGTGCACCACCTCCAATGTCCAGAAACAGCAGGAGTTGCACATTGTCTACACATGCTCTGTCTGATCAGTCTTGCTGCACTTTTCTCCAGCTTGCAAACTTGGCTCTTATCCTTATCCTTATCAGGGATCAAGCCTATCCCTGGCTCTAGCCTATCCCTACCACATAGCCTTGGGAGCACAACATATGCTAAGGTGTGGTCTGGTATGCTTCCTCAACCCTATCTTACCCGTACCCTCTGAGTGTCCAGACCGATCTCTGGTTACACATCTGTGTGAGGTTCAAGCCTTATAATTCCTGGAACCTGCCCTCAGAATCCTCAAAACTCAGGCCTTGTTGATAGAGCCTGAATGCTGTACTATCCCAAGGAAGTCTACAAACTCATCTCAGACACAACAGAAAAGCCGAAAACAAAAAACAGAAGTCCACATGCCCAGGTCACATAAAAACAAATAAACAAAACAAAACAAGATTTAAAAAATATTCAATCTGAAAGGCCACCACAGTGTACTTCCCCCGAAGTCTACCAGTCTATAGAATTGTTCTCCAATGAAAACAACCTAGATCAATCCCAGAACAGAAAAATTAAAAGAAAACCATAAATTTCCTCAAAGAAATCAAGGACTTTAAAGAAGACACAAAAAAAAAAAAAACAGGCAAATATACTTAAATGATGAACTTACAGAGAATAAATCCATGATGTCCAAGAAAACAAAAGCATAGGGCTTAATAAATTGACAAAGATAATCTATGATTTTTAAAGTCAAATTCAGTGCAGAGAATATTGACTAGAACTCCTGTTGAAATGAAGATGAAAATGAAAGACTCAATATCCCAATTTAAATACTCAGGTGCGGGGAAGGTTTACCAATAGAGTGAATTGAGCAGAAGATCAAATATCAGGACTCAGAGAAAAAGTAGAGGTTTTACAGCACACGAAATCAATGATTATAAAAATTATTATAAAAAATAAATACAGAAAACGAATGTCCAGGAATTATGGGATATAATAAAAAGACCAATATTCATATTATAGGCACAGTTGAAGGAGAAGGATCAGGTCAATGGCATAAATCACACTGCTAGAAAGTTAATAAAAAACTTCCTTATACTTAGGAAAGGCACCCATATACATACAAGAAGCACAGAGAACACCAAATCAGAAAATATAACCCATGCCATATCATAATTAAAACAATAAATATGAAGAAAAAAGGAAGAGTATTGAAAGCTACAAGAGAAAAAAATTACAAGCAACATACAAAGAAAAAACTATCAGAATAACAGCTGATTTCTCACTGGGAATTTTAAAGCTTGAAGAGCCTGAAGCAATGTTCTTATAGTTCTAAAAGAACTCAAGTGCCAACCTACATTAGTGTACCCAGCAAAACTATCTTCCATAGATGACAGAGAAAGAAACTTAAAGCAAACATGTTATTCCAATAAAAAATAGACTTCAAACCAAAACTAATCAAAATAGATAAAGAAGAACATTTCATTCTAATAAAAACAATGATTACTCAAAAGACATTACAACCTTAAACATACACACAC
This sequence comes from Psammomys obesus, assembly GCF_907164565.1. Lineage (NCBI taxonomy): Eukaryota > Metazoa > Chordata > Mammalia > Rodentia > Muridae > Psammomys > Psammomys obesus. The sequence goes on from NW_026587556.1 coordinate 6,615,555, forward strand.
CAAACTTCAGGATACTCAGTTTCCTATAAAAACACAAATTAACATGAAACACATTAATAGTAAGTGGTTACAGTACTGCACTTTCTCCAAAAAACAGGTCATCCAGACAAAAATAAAGAGAACCATCATGATTAAATTACATCATAAAACAAATAGACCTGATAGATATCTACAGAATGCTTTTCCCAAATCTCAAAGAAGGTACATTCTACTCAGCAGCCCACAGAGGCTTAGACAAAAAAAATCTTAACAAATTTCACAAAAGTTAGTGGGTTACATAGTAATGGAATATGGGACTGCCTCTGACATAATCTGATTGGCCTGCTCTTTGATCACCTCCCCCTGAGGGGAGAGCCTTACCAGGCCACAGAAGATGACAATGCAGCCATTCTTGATGTGATCTGATAGACTAAGATCAGAAGGAAGGAGAGGAGGACCTCTCCTATCACTGGACTTGGGGAGGGACATGCGTGAAGAAGAGGGAGGAAGGGTGGGACCGGGAGGGGAGAAGGAAGGGGCTTATGGGGGCATACAAAGTGAATAAAGTGTAATTAATAAAATAATAATAAAAAAACTTAAAATCAAGAGCAAACAAAGCTCTACTAAGTATATAAACTCAAGAAGATTAAACAACTTATTACTGAATGACAAATCGGTGAGAGAAGAAATCAAGACAGAAAAAAAAAATCCTGGAACTAAATGAAAATGAAAACACAATACAACAGAACATCCAGACACATTAAAAGCATTCCTATGAAGAAAATTTACAGCTTTAAGTGCCTACATTAAAAAAATCAGAAAGAGCACAGATAAATGACTTAATGATGTAATTCAAGAATTTGGAAAAACAAGAATAAAACAAACGCAAATCTAGGAGATGGCAAGAAATAATAAAAATCAGAGCAAAAATTTAATGAAATAGAAACAAAGAAGATGATACTAAGAATTAAAAATCAAATAAGCCTGTTTGAGAAGATAAACAGGAAACACAGACCATTAGCCTATCTACTAAAAGAAGAAAGAGATGGCTCAATTTAATAGATTCCAAAAGAAGAAGGGAAGCATTAAAACAAACACTAAAGAAATTAGAATGTTATGATGAAATACTTTAAAAACCTGCATTACATTATGTTGAAAACCTCAACAATATGGTCAGGTTTCTAGATTCATCCAAAGCATCAGAGGTAAACCAGAGGGAGATCAACAACCTAAACAGACCAATAAAAATAGAGAGATGAAACAGTAATAAAAAGCTTTCTAAACACAGCCCATGACCAGAAGGATTCAAATCAGAATTCTAGCAGACTTTCAAAGAACTATAGCAATACATTCAGAGAGAGAGAGAGACAGACAGAAACGGAGACAGAGACAGAGAGAGAGGCAGAGACAGCAACAGACACAGAGCCACTTCAAAACTACTTGTATAAGGCCAGTATTACTTTAATACTAAAACAAAATAAAGACATCAGAAAAAGAAAACTAAAGACCAATATCCCTGATGAACACAGATATAAAAACACTTAGGAAAATACTTAAAACACAACTAGACATATATAAAAGAGGTCATCCACCATGATCAAGTTGGCTTTATCCCAGAAATATAAGTATATTTCAACATTTATAAGGTAATCAATAAAATAAATCATATAACAAGAATCACATATTCATCTCAGTAGACACAAAGGGCCTTTTACAAAATCCAACATATCTTCATGATAAAAGTCTTAAAGATAAGAAAACTGAAGGGGACATAACCTCAACATAATGAAAGTTATATATGAGAAATCCACAGATACCAGCATCCTCAATGTATTTGGAACCACAAAACACCCATATAGCCTAAGCCAAAGAAAAGAAAATGCTAAAGTATTACTACTTCGGATTTCAAGATACACTAGAGAGCCATAGTAATAAGAACAGTGTGGTACTGTTAAAACAAACAAACAAACAAACAAACAAACAAACAAAAACCAGACATTATGGACCAGCTGAAGAAAAGAGATGACACAAACAAGTGAACATTTAACTACTCCCACCAGATATTTAACAAAAAAGTCAACAAAATCGTCACTGTAGAAAATATAGCATAATCAAGAAATGGTGTTGGAAAACAGTATATCTACATGTTTAAAAAAAAAAAACAAAGTTAATATCAACCAACTTGCATGAACATTAACTTTAGATGTTTACAAAAAAAAAAAAAAAAAAAAAAAAGAAGCCCTCAATGTGAAACCTAACATTCTGTAACAGACAGAAAACATAGACAAGTACCTACAGGATGTAGGTGTGGGAAAAGGCTTTCCGAATAAGACTTGACATACTATAGCTAGGAAATGGAAACAACACTAACATCCTTCAATTAATGAATGGATAATGACAATGGAATACTATTCAGATGTATAGGGAAAATAAATGAACTCATGAATTCTTCAAGTAAAGGGATAAGTGAGCAAACTCAGATTGAGAAGGAAAAACGACATGTTTTCTCTAACCTGTAGTTCATAGCAACAAACCTTCAGATGTGAGAAGGTAAACTAGACAAATCACAGGAACCAGGACAGCAAAGTGTGACTATGGGATGGAGAGTACTAAACGGGAAAGTACCAGGATAGAGGTGATATGAAGGTATAAATGGAAAAATAGTGGGCTTTAACTTGAGGGGGAGGGATGGAAGTCAATACAGAAGGAGATGATAGAAGGGATGAATAATGCTAAGTATGTTTGAAAACTCATAAAGAATCATATAAATTTATATTTACCTAAAATTATCTATAACACATATAAGTGTATATATAATACATATAATACACACACATACACACCAATGTTTACAGATGAAATGAAGTTATTACACATGGGGTAAAAATATTCCTTTAAGAGACATAGACTATGTAATAAAAACTCTGGGATCAGGTATGAGAAACCCTCCTTTGTTGCCAAGAGAGTTCCAAAAGCTCCAAGACAATATGGAGTATTTCCATTGGCCCCAGACTGCCTCCTAGAAGTTGGCCCTATTGCTGAAGACATCATATAATTCAGATGTAGGTCTTAAAGGAATCAGGGTATATCTGACATAAAAATCTCCTCCTTTGGATTTATGTTTCATAAAACCAGAAGTTGTTATGCGAAGTGCCTAAGGAAGAGGTGTAATTAATAGTTCTACCAAGCTGTCATGCCTATGAACCACAACAATCTCCCCACAGCAAGCGTAATAGTGAGGCACTAAAGGTGTAATAGTGAGACACATATCTTGAAGATCACATCTGTTTAATTAGACTTAAGGGACACTTAATAAGAGTCTCTTTATTAATACTACAGTATGTACGTAACATTTACATACTACTCTATTGATAATATGGTATTTATATTACATTTGTGTTTATATTTTTACTTTATCTGTGAATCTTTATCCATGTTATATCACATATGTACATCTCTGTATTCATGCTATATTTTGATTACATCTGTGCATGTCTATTTATGCTATATTATTTATATCCTATACGCATCTCTCTATTCATAGTAGAAGACACCATATAATTATTCCTGTTTACCTCCCAATTCATTCCAGAGTTTCATATTACATTTGTGCTTATCTGTCATCATACAGTAGTATTTAAATTATATCTGTGCAGCTCTTCAGTTTACTGTCTTTATAATAAACATGTAGCTTTCACTGAACTCCTAAGTAACATAAGTAACATGTTTTATTTGTACATTTTATACTATAATGTCTCTTCTTATATGTGATGTTGATTTGTCTATCTAGCTATGTCATAAATGGATATGTGGCCCATTTATTTTATCCAGTGAACATAGCCAGTGTTTCCATTATACACAGTGCTTCTGTGTGCATTACCAGTTTTTGCAACATGTGCCCATAGAAGAAAGTAGAACTGTTGAGTCACAGACGCCTGTTACTGTGTTACCGTTGACCAAACAGCTCTCTAAAGGATATCACACTTGCTGGTAATTCTACCACACCCCACATTCTTGCCTTTGTTGCTACGGGAGTTAACGTTCTGCCCGCCTAATAAAGAGGGAGTGACGCCTTATGGCTACATAAGCTGCATTCCCCAGAGAAAGAGAAATCAATAGTGTGTCCTAATGGCCACAAGGTGTTGGAGGTTGTCTTGTTTCTTTTTCCGTTGTATATTATGGACTTATCAGAAGTGTTGAATTATCAAAGCAAAGATCCTTTGCCAGATATATGATTTCTAATTTATTTCTAGACTAAAGTTTGTTTTTGTTCTTATGTAAATTTTCATAGAGAAAAAAATTGTAAGCTGTGTGTGATCTTGGAGTGTGGGGTAATAGAGCGTTGTAGGTGGTGCGTTTGCGTCTGTGTGTACAGAGGTCAGAGGAGGCCGTTGGCAGTCTTTGTTGCTCCCCATCTTAAATCCTTGAGACAGACTTTTTGCTGACTCTGAAGCTCTGTTTCAAATCAGATGCGCTGGCTAGTGATCTCACAGGCTCCACCTTTCCCCAACCCCTAATGGTATGATCACATGCTCATTTGGACATGTCTAGTTTTTGCATATGTGCCTGAGAGTCGATGTCTGGTGCTGATGCCTGGGCGGCAATCATTCAGCCACTGAGCAGCTCTCCAACCCAGAACTTTTACTTTTAACATAGGAAGATTGTTATTCTTATGTTTAAGATTCTAGCTTTTGGGTTGCTTTGACAAATAATAGTCCCTAGGGCATACGCTTGTTATGAGAAATTAAATGGACATATTGTGTGCATTTAGAATAGTATGGAGTACTAGTTCAGTGCTGTTTTAGTATTAAACATATACAACTAAGCTAACACTACAGGGAGAAACTATTGGCAGGGAACTGGCAGTTACTGGAATGGAACTTTTAGAAATAAAATTTTGATAGAGGGCTGCATTCTTACAGGAAATGATCTTTAGACAAATCTGAATAAGCCCAAACCAAACCAGTGAGGCCCTACAAGATCCAGGCTGGAGTCTCCAGCTCAGTAACTATAAACAGGCTCATGACACTTCTATAACCCACAGAGAAACAGCTGGAATTTGTTGGTCGGTGTTCTACCATAAACAGAATCGTGGGTTTAATGTTTCCGGCAATTTCTTCAGACCTTATTTCCTCTTGGGGGTTTTTCTCTCTCTATTACAATGAGTTATGTTAAAGTTATCTGCTTTTCCCTCACCATCCACCGGCATCCCCCATCATCTGCATGTTAATTTATAGGCCACACAGAAGGTGAACATATACCCAGAAAAGCTAGTCAGAGCCTTCTCTCTCAGTGTCACTCAGAATTCTCCCTGCCACTTTCTCTTAAACACGCTGAGACGAGAGCTTGAGTGGCCAACATGCCTTAAGACTCACGCTAGTTGTCAGTACATCAGCAACTTCAATTCACACTCACTATCACTCACAGTTCACCAATGAACTGTCTCATAGAGACTTTAAATGCAGCATGGATTGTCGTGTATGGCTGGCCTGTCTAACAGTGCTGCATCTGCTTCTGAATTACAACAGCACTGTGCAAATCTGATAGCAAGAGGCTGCTCACATAGTCTGGGTTCTGTCCCCTGCGAGGCTGCCTACTCACACTAGAGAATAAGCCTGTTTAACTGACATACCCTCATGAAGAGCTACGAATAAAGCACTATAAAATTATTGGGAAAAAAGGTCTTTAGTTAACAAGAAAGCAATTATAGCTCTTTATTATGTGAAAATAATTTTGGTGATACATATTCTTTAGCGTTTTAATGAACCTATATTTTTAAGTTAAAATAGTTTATAATATTCTGTAAATATTTTAACTTTAGCAATCCTATGCATAGGTCAAAAAAGGTTACATACTATATTGCTTGAATTGCATCAAAAATGTTACATGGAAACATACTACTGTAGTCTTCCTAACACTACAGACACACACACACTCACACATGCACACACACACCACATTTTTTAAAAGTTAAAATGAAGCTACTCCACAACGGAGAAACAATGCCTCTCTTAGACACCAGAGACTAACAAATGAAAAAAGTCCAGTTAGGAATGGTTGGGGGTCATTTGGGAGCGAGGGGGAAGGAATGTTAGCCAGTGAGGTTCCATAGACACTCAAATAGTGCAGACAATTGCGAATGCTCTGGGCTGCTCCTCAGAACTTGATAGCAAGGCCCTATTGCTAAACACACCACATGTTTGAATTGCACACCATGAAGACATTGAGCTGGTATTGAAAAAAGTTTTATCCCTACTGACTAGCTTTCCTAGTGATAGAAGATGCTATGCAATCTACTGGAGGAGAAGAGTAATCATTGACTATACTCAGCTGTGACCCCTGTAAGATACAATAAGCAACTTCCTGGAAAAGCATGCCTATGGGTGTAAAAGTGACATGCATGTCCTCAGAGTAACCAACCACTTTCCGACTGGATTTTAGCTCAGCTCCACAAGATGAAACCTATACTTCACACCATTGCCAGACCAGGAAATAATGGCTACACAGATGTTAGAACTTAGTACTAATGTTGTACATAAATGCACATGTTATTAAACTGATTCCTAGTGACTTAATATTAAGTCACTAGTACTCTAGTAGACTAGGACATTTCTCAGGTCCCATCAGAGTAGTTTCTATTTGCAGCAATAGTGAATAACACAGGGATTCACAATTATCCATTGCACAAAAAGTAAACTGAAGATTACTCAGCTCTAAGTAGAATACATACCACACTCATTCTTACAAAGGTCACTGCAGAAGAGGTAATATAAAATGTATAAGAGCGAGAGGCAGTGAATGACTACAAGGAAACTTTGTCTTCTGGACATAGTCAGGCGGCTACACATGTAAACTCATAGCAGTCACGGCAGCATAAGACCAGTGCAAGCTCAAGACAGACCACATCTCATTATATATATGGGAGTTGGGCATTAAATCTCAACCTGGAGCAAAGAAGAAAAAAAAAGGCACAAAGCTGAATGGATGGAGAAGCAGGGGTAAGACGTAGGAAGAATTGGAGGAGAGAGTGAATATGAGCAAAGACATTGAACAAAATTCTCAAAGAACTTTTAAAAGAATATCTATAATAAAAAAAACAAGCATCAGATATTTAAACAAACTCCAGTTGTTAGATATGTACATTTTGTTTTCCTACAGCTTGTAAATATAACCACAATAAACATATTAATAACTCTCATTCCAGAAATGAAACTATTTAACATCACCCATTAAAATATCTTTAGATTGGCATATAAGTATTTCCTGAATGACAGAAGACACTGTTGAAATAGTGAGCAAAGCAAATGAAAATGCAAATCTTCAAGCAGTTACACAGGGTAAAAGAGAAAGGAGTAAAACCATTTCACCTTTGGAATTTCCATGGAAAAAGAAAGAGGGCAGAAAAACACAGCCCTCTGCCTGCTGATTTGTTATTTAATAGGTAATAAAGAACTATACAAGGAAATGAAGTGTCAAATGTGTTCCAAGTAGGTCGTTTTATCAAACCTTGGTATGACTCTTTATCATTTGATTTGATTTTTCCCAAGTTTGTAAATGAGAAAGAGACATCTCACTAATTCCTAATCCTTAATGCTATTTATGTATTTTACTAAATTCCTGATTCAGTCTTTCAAAAAGTTTGTTTTTTTCCTTCTATTATGTGAAGGTAATTTCTATTAAGCTTTGTACTTACCTTAAATCTTTACTTATGGTATACTTTAATGTATAAAATATTTGGAATAATTCTGTTTCTTGGGTGTACAACTAATAATAAAATTATACTAACCAGTAATTTGCTTTGTCCTATATCACATATGTAATGTATCAGAAAAATGCCTTTAAAATACCACATGTAGTTTTGTTTTGTTGTTGTTTAAGTTTTGGTTTTGCTGCCCCAATCGCAACCCTGTGTTTAACAGTTGTATAATAGCTGTGCACGCACAGGTCATATCCAACCTGCTCCCTTAGACTCTTGTCATCTCTCTATTTACACACACACAGTCAAAGTTCATTCCATACCAGGTTACTCAGTCTCAATTCACAAGAACAATGTAGTAACAAGGAAAAATCGCGAGAAGCGAAAGATTTATATACTAGCATATAAAGGCACCCTGTTAGTATCATTAAAATGCGCATGTTCTTTATCAACGTATGTATGCCATTATTGCACTCGTAGGGTTATTGTGCAATGTTGGTAATTGTTGCAGTTTTTAGGCAACATAGCTGGGTAGGGCTATTTGTCCTTTCCCTCTTATGGAATCACACATGATACCCTCTAGTACCTTCTGGTACCATGATAGCTGATTCTCAAGGAGGAGGCTTTTACAGATCAACTCCACGTTCTGTGTGTAAAGTATATGCTTTCTTCATCAATAGTGACTAACCCTACCTCTGATGCTCAACAAAGGGAAACAGCACTAGTCTAAAATGTTTGGAGAGTTTGTTGGACAACTCAAAAGATTTCTCATACCTGGTAATAAGGTTTTTCTTGGTCTATGGCACTTATGAGGAGCAGTGTCAGCCCAATGGGAAATTTACATTTAAACTTTATATGTTTTAATTATTATTCTAGTCTTTAATGACCTAACTATCTCTCTATCCCAATTTAAACCATATATGTATACACAGATATAAGAATGAGAAGAAAACCGTGCCTGGTACTGGAAACCAAGCCAACTACCCAGGGCTAGTGAGGTCATAGATCATGAAGGCTAACCTTTAGTTTCCACATTACTAAAGCAGCACAGTTTCTAACTATGTTATAAAGGTTGTATGAAGTGGAAGTTTCTGGTTTCTTTGAAGACTCGGTTTTGTCAATTGATGTTTTGCTGCAAGCTGGGCACATGATGTTTATTGGAGCTGGCTTGTGAGAGGACACATGATGTTTTGCTGTGAGCTCTCTCACGCAAGGGGCATGACTTTGGCCAGCTGAGAACATCTGACTTTGGACTGGACTGCTGGTATCCTGACAACTGAGTTTGATAAACCCCTAAAGATCCATCAACCCTAATCAGCAGGAAGTAGATGAAAGAGGTCTATAGCCCTTTTCCCTACTAATCACCTACCTAAGGTGGGGAAGGGGGCCTGGAAGGGAGGTAAAGGTGTTTAAGAACCCTAAACAAAGTAGGTTTGGTGAAAAATCTAAGCCTACAGTTGTATCTATATATTTAGAAATATATTATTATTACTATATTATATAAATACTATAGCAAACACATGTTATTTGTATATCACATATATATTATATACAAAAATACCATATACATATATATCATATATGTATGGGAGGGGTCAGACAGAGAAAAGGAAAAGGAGGAAGTGATGTAATTATATTATAACCTCAAAAATTATATTTAAAAAATTGATGACAAAGGGAGCAAAGCTGAAGACAGTGTATTTCTTGGTTTCAAAAGATATTACAGAGTTACAGAGCCCAAAATAATATGTTCAAAGTGGCTACTTTTATATTCTTTCCACAAAAAGAAATTATGTGAGATATGGTGTTTCTTATATAATGCATACCCAATCATCAAATTGCTCTTTAAATATATGCAGTTTGGGTCAAATATTCTTCAGTGTTTAATAATAGTCATAGTTCTTTAAGTTGACTAGCCAAGATTTGTTTCTTCTGTGCACTGATACCACGATTTAATCCTCAGACTATTATCAATGGAAGAGATGAAAGAACAGCCTCAATTTTAGAAGCTTTGGAAGGTTAAATAAGACACAGAGGTGTTAAGCATTATGTATCATTGCTGCCATTGTTAAACTTCTCCACCTAAGGCCTATTATCTATGGCAGAGTTGAAATAGTAACAGTTAAGCCATAGTCACCTGAGTACATATCCACAATACCTCAGCTCTCATCTAAATTTACCTGAATGAAGATGCAACACACTTGCCACAGAACACACACTATCACCAGTTTTTAATTCTTCTCTTCTTGGTCCCTGTTTTTAATATAACCATGCCGAATTCAACTTAAACTTATTATAGAAAGAAAATATTCAAATGAAGTGTGAGAATCTACTGTTTCACAAATTTTCCCATTTTCTCACTTGTGCCCTCCAGGCATCAAGAATCTAGGGAAAGAGAACAGTTTTGTTACTGTACTAAGTACAATATCATGACACTGGTGGGAAGAGGCCTTGGCTAGAAAGTTTACTCGTGATTCAATGTGTTCCAAAGGTGAAAAGAACCCTCTGAGAATCCCACACCCGCCACCCATGCCTAACCATTGGAAGCAAATATCATGTTTCTCTCCCCTTCCTTTATACAGAAAGTGCTGGGCACGTGATTTCTGAGAAGCTACCCATCCACACTCAACTCTTTTTCTCCTCCATTTTTTCTGCCAGTGCTGAGGATGGCACCAGGGCTGTGTGCTTGTGAGGGAAGTACTCTGACACTGAGAGGCACCCCATCCTGGATATACCCAAGTGAGGACGCCATCTTCCTAGTCTTTCTGCTCTTCTCCACCTCTCTTACCATGCCTTGATGTTTTCTAAGAAACCACACTGTAAGTGTGAGACCACAACTGCTCACACCCATCTAGGAACCTGTGCCTGCAAATGTCCTGCGTCCTGATAATCTGGAGAAGCACAGTGCTGCATCCTCTCCCATAATTCCCCTTCAACCTTCTTTAAGACAACAGCCAAACCCTCCCACCAAATACTCTTTCCCATAAACTAAATATCCTTTTACTAATTACTCAATATGACATTTACAAAAATTTATATAATCTATGCTCAATTTATCAGTCAAAAATATTTTTTATTCAAAGGAATAAGGTAAGAACAAATCTTTACCAAAAAGCATAGTCAACCTAACTTGTACTTTAAAAGGTGCAAATTCAATGACTTTGAGAAATTCAATGACATTGCCTCAGATAATCAACAAAAGAAATTCTTAAAAACAATCTATTAATATGTAACAAAATAGATTTGTCCATTTAGTTATTCTGAAATACTCCATTTTTCTAATAATACACAAGTGACATATTTTTAATAACCATAAAATTTGCCTGACACAATTTTAGCCCCAACACTCAGGAGGCAGAAGCAAGTATATATGACTGAGTTTGAGACCAGCCTGCTCTACAAAACGAGTTTCAAGTGAACCAGGGCTACCCAGGAAGAGCCCATCTCAAAAGTAAACAAACAAAGACTGAAAATGGCAAAAATTAATAACAATACTGAATATACTGCAAAGCGGTCTTGCAACAGGCCAGTCTGTGACTAATCTACAGTAAGCATATAACCACACATACCATACATCATATGCACACAAAACAATTTTAAGTCAATTTAAAAACTGAATTCACATTATGTGTGTGCATATATATATATATATATATATATATATAACTGTATGTGTATGTTAACAAACTTCTAAAACAGTCTAAAGATACAAGTAAATGTTTATAATATTCTTTTGTCATCAATGTTTTTCAAACCCTTTGAGAGAGAGAGAGAAGGGGAGATGATTAAAGCCGTCTTGTGGCTTAAGCATATGAGGAACTCCACGATAAGGCAGGAAGCAAGCCAGACTCCTCCCTGTTGTAGTGTTATAGCAGAACAACCTAATATTTGATAGCTGACACTTCCATGGGACAGGCTATGTGCCAGGCACCATTTTAAATGCTTTCCATAGATATCACATTCAATCCCCACAATAATCTTATGGGCTAAATCCTACTAGCATCCCATTTTATAGACAAGCAGCCTGAAACTCATAGAGATTTGAGTGCTTTACCAAGGTCACACAGATAAGAACAGAATAAGCAACCAGACAGTGTGAGCTCCACTCTTCCCATCAATTACAAAGAAGCACAGCAAAAGAAGAAGACAGCAAATGTGTTCATGGATGGATGATGCTGGTGATCAACTGGTGAATCTATCAACACAGAAAGTCTATGTCTTCACTCTTTGTGGACTCTGGAAGAGGAAAATGAAGTGTGTACCTTCCTGCTCTGATGTTCTGTAATCACAGTAGCAATCTGATATGGAGTCATTATTTTATGCCTTTTTCTGAAGACAAGAAATTTGTTATGGCTGCTTGGGAAAGTCAGTCTAAGACTCAAAACAATACTCAACAGAATAGGAACTTAATTCGTATTTGTTGAATGAAAATTTATTAAGTACTCTTTTCATGCTTACAAAGGAAATAGTAAGAATTAGTAACTAATACTGTTTCTTAAAGACAGCTAATATTGATCCAATTTCATAACTTTATTTGGGTTTTATATAGAAACCCTAGAGGAATCCCACAGGTAACATGCCCTGGATTTCATCAGAGCTACTGACAAGGCCATCCAAGGCATCTGTGGGCCAGATAAACATGTGACCCCCCCCCTCAGGTAGTTCACACATGCCCAGAGAGTTCAGTTTCCCTCATTGGTAGCAAAGTTGGTTTCTATTACAAAACTTTAATAGAGACGTGCTGATGCCATGTTGGTGAACACTGTAAGAAACAGAAGCAGATAGAGAAAGCAATCTTGTTAGTTTAAACAGAGCTGACATCATTTTAAACAGAACAGTAAAAAAATGTATTTAAGGCCCCAAGTAATAAACACATAAGAAAAAACAAGACCCCACTTAAGAGGAAAATAGAAAAGAAATGGTGTTTTGTGGTTAAGATTTTATACAAGTCAACACGACACAGAGCATGAGCAACACAAAGCAAATGAGCAGCCACCACACTGCTGCCATCCTGCCAGACTCCTGCCAGTACTACACAGTAGTGCTTATTGTATGGCAGGAACTTTATAGCATCCCTTTAACTCTCTCACATTTCAGGGCTCAGAATTATTATTATTATTATGCCCAATTTATGGAGAAAGTAAAATTTAAAACACCTATAACTTAACTACTATAATGTCTTAACAGGACAGAACAACTGTTGAAATTTCAACAGTTTTATTCAAGCTTCTACCTACATTAACCACAACTCTCTTGTCCTCAAACACCAACAGCTATTAACAGCTTTTTAAAATTAATTTTATTTATATATTTATTTATTATAATTTATTTACTTTGTTTCCCCTCTGCAGCCCCCTCCCTCATCTCATCCCATTACCACCCCTCTCCTCCTTCTCCCCCTATGCCTCTCCCCTAGTCCACTGATAAGGGGGATCCTCCTCCCCTACTATCTTACCCTAGCCTATCAGGTCTTATCAGGACTGGCTACATCATCTTCTTCTGTGCTTTGGCAAGGCTGTACCCCGCCAGGAGAAGGTGATTAAAGAGCCAGCCACTGAGTTCATGTCAGAGACAGCCCCTGTTCCTTTTACTAGGGCACCCACTTGGTAACTGAGCAGCAAATGGGCTTTCATTGAACATGGATCTATGTTCTCACCATGAAAGGTCCTTAGTTGGAGTATCGTCTTTGCAGGACCACCTGGGCCCAGGTATTTTTGCCTCTAAATGCCTCATTCAGAATCCTCTGGTCAACCTGGATTTCACTGAAAGCTCAGATTGTCCCAGGCTCCCATTTCAAATCCCTTTGTTTCTTTTCTTGTGGCTTGGATTACACTCTAGAGGTGACCCTGGGCCACTGGGAGGTGGGTTCATCCTTTGGGGCCATGAATCTGAAATATGTTCCATACCATTCTCAGTGTCTGCAGCATGGCTGAGCTACACTACTGAGATGCCACCTGCAGTGGTCTGAAATGGAACGGCTTCCACAGACTCTTGTGTTTGAATACTTGGCCCATAGAGAGTGGTGCTATTTGGAGGTATGGCCTTATTGGAGGAGGTGTGGCCTTGTTGGAGGAAGTCTGTCCCTGTGGAGGCAGGCTTTGAGGTCATATATATGTTCAAGTTATGCCCAGTGTTGACACACTGTCATACAGTTTCCTTCTGCTGCCTACAGATCAAGATGTAGAACTCTCAGCTCTATGTCTCTAGCACCATGTCTGACTGCATGCCACCATGTTTCCTGCCGTAACTATAATGGACTAAACCTCTGAAACGGAAAGCCAGTCCCAATTAAATGTTTTCTTTTATAAGAGTTGCCATGGTCATGCTGTTTCTCTGCAGCAATGAAGGCCTAAGACACCAGCCTACCCATAAAAATAGTATGTCTGGCCTCACCTCCCCATTCACTCCTGTTCTTTGGAATAAATTCTCTAATAAAAGTTGTGCTCATGACTATGGCTTGGTTTGGATTTGAGGCAAACTCAAATTAAGATAATATCTTCTGCTGCCTCTGAATTATCCTGAGACATTTAGCTAAGTAGGGGTAATTAAAATAACTACTTAAATTCTCAAAAGAATTTAAGAATTTTACATTCTTCAGCATGTCACAAGCAGCTCTGGCATTGGCTAAAGACTCTATTTTAATGAGTTAAACTGGAGCTGGGCTTGGGGAAATGGGGAGAAGCCAGCATGATTCTCTCCAGGCCACCTACCAAGCCTGTCACTAACTGAAAAAGACAGTGAGTATCTAAAGGCAAATTAATGGGAGAGCAATGTAAGACATGGATTCTTACTTTAATCACTGCAGCTCAAATAAAACTTAGACCTTGACCACCCCAGCAGCTACCCATGGACTCCTAGCATGAAATTATAAAGCTGTCTCATACTCAAGAATATTGAGACTAAGTTAAAGTCATTTTCTTTCTGGATGTGCCCACAGGAGACCATTGGCACCTAGAAACAAATCAAACTGGACAGAAAACTTGGAAGCTAGCTTTCACTCTTGGCTAAGTGGTTATTAAATATGTCTGATTCTTGTTATTGCATTTGGAACTCACTGTGCCGTCAGGAGTGCTTCAAGAATGGACAGTGGCTGTTGATGTGTCAGCGAAGCTGGTATACTGCTATGTGGTGGAAGGCGGGTGAAGCATGAAAGCCACTTGAAAAGAAACACCGTAGTCTTGACTTTTTATTTTGTTGTGGTGAAAATAGCTTTAATCAAATCTCATCTTCAGCTGCTGCTGTTGTGTGGGTAAAGTGATACATTTAGTAAAAATAAAGTAGCCCATAGCACAAAATTATTGGCAGTTCTCGAATATACAGCTTTTGTTTGTGAGTATTGCTTTAAATGCTTTGTATGGTTGCTGTAAAAATGAGTATATAAGTTTTATTGAATAATACTATAAAGAACCACAAGAAGCATGCATGAATTGTAAGTAGATTCTGCTACTTAATAGCAGAAGTCATTGGTGGACTGTGTTTCATCAAAGCATCCTTTTCGCACTAAAGAATAAAAGATGACATCCTTTGCCTCTTACCAAGTTGGGTTTTTTCCCCATAAAACGTCATATACATACACATATGTGTGTGTGTATTTCTCAACTAATCTAGTGGAGAAAATACAACTGCAAACAAAAATTTTGACATTATAGACTTTTAGCCATTTTTCTAGAGTAACATAAAAGTTAGTTATTTCATATGAAGTAAAAAACAAAACAAAACATGAATTATTGACAAAGGGCATCTTCATAAATAATGTTAATTTCTGATATTTAACCTGTGTGTTCTGTTTGCTTTTTCCTCTTACTAGCAATAAACTTAGACTAGAATTTCTGGTATGCTCCTTAGGTAGAACATACCCCAAAAACCTTCAGTTTGTTTTTGTTGTCTCTTTTATTATTTTGGTTACATCTAATATACTGTTGTTTGATCTCTTCTTTTTGTTTTGTTTTGTTTTGTTTTTTAATGACTTATTATGGGCCAGTGAGATAGCTCAGCAGGTAAAGGTGCTACCTGACCTATGTGCAATACCCAGGACCAACAAAGAAAATGGAGAGAATCATCTCCCCCAAGTTCTCCTCTGACCTCCACAAGTACACCATGGCACATCCCTGCCCCTCAAATTGGAAAAAATTAATAGATTATTTTAATGCATATAAATGTACTCTCATGCTTTTCGCTCATTTTAATCGATTTAATGACTATTCGAATAGTCATTTTAAAATTTCAGGAAACGGAAATACAAGGATGTAAACAAAACAAAACAAAACAAAACAAAAAAAAACTACTCAGCATGTATCCAGGAAGAGCCAAGATAAAAATTTAGCATCTTTCTTTTGTGTTTTCGCTTTCTATTGTCATCACATTCTTTCTTTCCTGGTACCTGTGGTAAGCTGGCTTCAGGATTCCTGATGACAACAGATCCGTAAAATGCTCAAATCCCTTATGCAAATGTTTTGTATGCAGCTTATTAAGCACTGTCTCCTCTGGCAAGTGCTTATGATATGCATGCAATGGCAGCATACTGGGCATAACCATGACAAAAGCAAGCACATTCACTGTGGGTAAAAATAGTTTCTAAGGATTCTTATAAGAGTTTATTGAATAAACAGAGACACATGCACTGCCAATTGTAACCTGTAAGTTTGCCTTTAAAAACTAATATGATATAATAAGCACTTTCCACACAGTTAGAAATTCTTACTAAAACTCATTTTCACTGAGAATATAAATATCATATCATATTGTTATACCCAGTTCCCAAGCCCCCAAAAGGAATCGACTCCGTTGCAAAACACATGAGGGTCTTTTTATTGTAAATTACAAGCTGCAGCTTGGGCCCACAACACCCACCGCCAAAGCAGTGGGAGCTGAGCGCCCTGTGCCCAGGTTAGTTGGGTGATTTAAAGATTCTGGCCCCTCCCAGCATGCCCAAGGCAGGGGCGATTCCTGCCTGGCAAGCATCTATTGGTCAAAATGCCACATTTTGAATTGATTGGCTATAGGAAGGTCCCCAGACCATAATGACCTGGTGTCCCTCCCTAGGGGTATGGGCCAGTTTCCTAGCAATTGTTATTGCTAGTGGGTGGGGAAAGAATGCAGTAAGGCGGTCCTTCCCCTCAGGGCATTACTGGACTTCTCCACCCACCTACTTCAGGTCTTAATAATAGCTGCTAATTTATCTTTTGGTCTCTCAATATCACAATGTTTATTTTCAACATTGTGGTAAGTGTTTATATGGTCTGTATTATATGCTTGATTTCTTTTGTTATCATAAATTTATTTTACTTTTCTAAAGTTTCAGTATGATATCAAGGGTAAAAATCTGAAACGGAATGATACCTTGGACTCTATGGATCTTTTGCCCATACTTTCTACCTATAGGCTACGAATCAATATGTCATATATGCATTTGGTGATAGTAATTTATTTTTCAATTGTTAAATTTTGAATGATTAGAAACTTACTTCAGTCATTGTAATCTCTATGTTTGATTTCCAGTGAGACTGAGTGCTTGTCCCACATGGGTTTGACATTAGGATTTCAGCTTTTATGAGTCAATTCTTTGGTTACTCTCTGGAGTTTCTGTTGAGGGTTTTTTTTTTTTTTTTTTTTTCCTTCAGATATGTCAATCACCTTACTTAAAAGCAGCTATGCTTTCTGTAATTCTTATCCAAACTACCTCGGAAGGCTAAAACTTCATCTGGGCTTTAGCATTAGAATCATTAATGCATAGTACAGCAGGGTTGTGAGCGTCAGTGCTCTAGGAAAAAATAGGCTATTCTTAAATCTAACTTAGGAATTATTTCATTTTAGAAAACAGCCATACTGAGATGTTTGGACTGTCAACTCAGTAGCTCTGGTTATCTGAGTTGCCGAGGCTATTGCTGCTAAACATGCTGGAATCATGTCATTCCATTTTTGTTTCTGTACATTGATTTTTGGGTTTAAGATACTGAGAGCTACGTCATCCTCCCGGCTCTCCTCTACTGTAGATAGTGGCATGTTAAATCACTAACAGTCATATTCCTAACAATTTCTCACTGATTTTTTTATTATTATTATTTTAGACTATACTGCTATATGTTGATATGTCTGAAAACAGCTTGAAACCATCCCATGAACTTATTTTCCAAAACCAATTTATCTAAATGGCCACCAAAAAAGCCAATCCCAGAGCCACAAAGATCCAGGCCAGCGTTTTTATTTGCCTTTTTTGTTTCCATTCATTAAACTGAACAGAGTACTGAGACTTAAATAAACTCAGACATTCCAATGTCTGGATTTTTCTTTTTCTAAAGTTAGCAAATGAGAAAAGAAAAACAATTCACAAAAGAGGGGGGAAAGGGGTCATTAAGAAGGGAAAATGTAAATTTATAAATTGCAATGTTAAAATTTTATTCCTATATGGATACTTGTAAGAAAGAGTTAGAGGTGTGGAAAGGGAGAAAAGGAAAGAAGGGAAAATAAAATGAATGGAGGAGAGAGGGGTGAAGGATGGAGGGAGAGAAGCAAAGAAAAAGAAAGATGGAAGAGAGAAAAACAGAGAAGGGGCAGGGATGGAATGATTTCAGCCAGAAGTATTCTAAACATGAAGTTTATGGGTAGGAAAAAGTGGGGAAAGTGTAACTATTCTGTGAGTGCTCTGGAAAATGAACTGGCCATCAAGAGATTCCAATTTGGGCCTCACCAATGAATTATGTCATAGTAAGAAAATACATGAAACTAGAACTAAGGTAGATCCAGCCTGACTACAGAAGCAGCAAGAAGCCTGACAAAACTAAGAAGGATTGACTAGGTAACAAGGGCCAGGAATGCTGATCACTAGTGAATATCCTGGAACAATTGACACAAATCTGGACTCTGCTGAGATGGTAGCTGTCATCACAAAGCGAGAAGTGAAGCCCACATTTGCCAGGAACATTAGCTCATGAAAGAGCAAAGATTAAGGGAGGCCCAACTGTGAAGCCAAAGCTAAGAGAATAAAAAGCCAAGAGGACAGGATTCAGGCCTAGTGCAGGCAGGCATGAAACTTGGCAGGAGAGGAATGAACTGGGCAGTCAGAGAAACAAACCTGAGTATCAGGAAACTGGGTAAGTCTCCAGCTTCTTTAGCTAGTGCAGAAGTCAAGAATGAAACAAGAGTGTCCAGAGAAGTCTGGAGAGCTTTATGACCTACAAAGAATGACTTTAAAGCTGGCCCATGGCATCTCCTACCAGGTTTCTAAGGATCTCTGGCCCACCATAATACAGTTAAATTTCAGTTTTTGTACTAGAAAAAGAGTTAAATTTTATGTCGTTCCAACATCCAGTTTACAAAGTTCAGACTCCAACATTCTATAAATTGAAAATGATGCATTAGGTTCCAATGGAGAAATGAGAGCATTAAATATTTTATCTAGGGAAGCAGAATTTACTGGACTCTTGCCCACTCCCATCATCCCCTCCCTACACACACATAGAAATATCGCACAACTGCCACCCAGCTCTCTCTTCTAAAAAGCAGTGTGGAATGGTTTATAGCTGTGCTGGAAAACAATGGAGAGGGTTGGAGAGAGTAGCTGACATTCCATTCCCTCCCAACTCGATTAGAGACATCATTTGATTCTCAGTCACAAAGACCTCTGTTGCAGGGTGAAAAGTGCCTTGGTCACAGGAGCTTCTCTGGAGTGGCAGTGGTCCATTGCTTTCTGTAAGCCAAAGGGATGATTTCCAGAGCTGGCTTTCTTTATTTCGCCCTCCAGGCTGGTTTTATAATAACAACATGGCCTTAAATCTCTCTCCAAATAACCAACATGCAGAAAATGTACTACATCAAATATAGACATTTTACAAGGGACCATCTATTAGCTGATAATGGCAGAGCTGCCAAGGAATGCGTAAGAAAACAAATGTGACCCTCACCAAACATCAGCTCCATTTATCCAAATTATCCCTGCTGCAGTAGATGCAAGATAAACTGACAACGTTATGATTCAGAGCAGTAGGAGAGGTTGGGGGGAGGTTACAATAAGCTAAATGTGTAGGTCGAGGATGTGTATAAATCACAAGAAGTGCATCCTCATGAGATGCTAATGGAAGTCAGGAAAGGGACTGGCAGAGATCGTAAAATGTGATTATATGGAATATTAGACCAACAGAACTGTTTCAGAGGGAGAAAACAATAAGTTTCTCTGTGGAGATTAAAAACATGTAGACATAGGGGAGTTGATGGCTACCAGGTTTCAGGAGCAGTGGACCGCACCAGAGTGAAGAGGCAGCCACTGCCCCCAGCCCTGAGTGTATTTCAGAAGAAAAACCTCGGTCTTCTGACTGCTCACAGGTTTTCATGATGTTCTTCTCTGCCCACCACGAGCAGGTGTGCTTGGCGCTCTCTCTACCATGTCTATGTTAAAACCCAGTCTGATGGAAAGGCCTTTTGTCCTAGGGAATCAGACTTCCTTAACCCCCCTGAAACTGTCTGAAACCCAAGGGCAAAAAAAAAAAAAAAAAAAGGCAAATTATAATTTTGTAATGTCAGATCCTCTGAAATCAGCAAACTGTGTGTAAGGAAGAACTATATTACATGAAATAAAGGTTTCTTCCGGCCCTTCACAATGATAAAAGTTTGTCTTTTCTCTTAGCAAACCAGGTAGTGAATGAAGCCTCCATGCAGATGGATGGAACCTAGCTAAGAGAACGATGCATAACATCTACTCACTGTTTTAACTGTAGAAGAGTTCAAACTGTGAAAGGCAGGAAAGACAGCTCAAGAGTGGATTGAAGGAGATGAGGGAGCTGCAGCGGGGAAACAAAGTGAATAAATTGTAATAAAATTTATGAATAACATCAAATTTAAAAAACATTTAAAAAAAAGAGTGGATTGAAATGGAGGAGGAAACACTGAAAAACTTACCCACAAAAGTAACACAGGTGAACTCAGTTTGAACAGCCTGGTTAAAGCTGTTCCCACAGACTCTGCCCTAGCTGTAAAATCATTTGCTAGGGCCTTGTTTGTCTCTTTTGGAATAAGACTTCCTACCTAGAACCTTAATATGTTCTTAGTATGTTATTTTTAATAGAAGTTTATAGTTAAGAGAAACATGGACAATGAAGGCTTGACTTGTGAAGTTTCAGAGGGAGCAAAGACTCTATTAATGCTATTCACGGCCTATATAGTTGAAAGTAAAATCTTTGCTTTACTGAAAAATCAATGCTGTTTAGCTGGGATTTACAAACCAGATGTAACTAATAAAAGAACAGCATTTTGAAAGGAAATCTTCTAGGAAATAGTTCCTCATGTAGGACACAGAAGCTGTAGCCCAAGAGACACCAAGGGTGTCTCTTAAGCTGGTAGCTGAATTTGGAAATGTTTAAGAGTCTCACTGGTTTGGGTGTCATGAAAGCTAGAAGACTGAAGAAATCATGGAGAGAAACTAAGCCTTGGCACCATGCAGCAGGGTTGGAATTCTGGCCGAAAGGTCAAAAGGCTACTAGTGAAGGTGCAGCCTCAGTTCTAACGGAAAACCTATCAATTGGAACTGCCAAGACCACAGATGCCTGCCAGTGACGGTGTCAAGTGTGGAGGGGATCCTGATGGAGCCTATAGGGGGAGCAGTATGTGCTGTAGATGTCAGAGCTAGACAAGGGGAACTACCTATAAACTCCTTGAATAATGAATGATCCTGAAAGAGTCTCAGACATCAGACACTGAGCCACAGGAAAATGGTTTAAAAGTGATGTGTCTATGTGCCAAAGTTGGCAAAAAATTGTCAACTTGACACACCCAAGAAGAAGAAACCTCAGTTGAGAAGTTTCACCCATAGACTGAATTTAGAGCATGTCTGTGGGGCATTTTCTTGATTGCTCGTTGATGTAGGAGAACCCATCCCCCTGTAGTCAGTACCATGGCTAGACAGGTGGGCCCTGGTAGTTCAAGGACGGTAACTGAATGTGAACCTAGAAGCAAGCCAGTAAGGGGCATTGGCAGTGGTCTCTGCTTCTGTTCCTACTGAGGGTTCAGGTTTCAGGGTTCAGGCCTCTATAATCTGAAAGCCAAACAAACCCTTTCCTCTCCAGCTGCTCTTGGTCAGAATGGTCTACCACAGCAACAGGGAAACAAACTAGGACAGACAATTAAACACAACACCGCAACTAAAGGACTCGCTGAAGTATTTTACTCCTAGGCAAAGATAGCTGCAATGTAAGGAGAAACTCAAGTAAAGTTCAAACCTCCAAATTCACCAACCACATTAAGGAACAAGCGTCTCTTGAACGGGGATGGACCAGGGTCAATGAACAGCCACTCCAAAGGGTTTCAAACCTCCGGGCCCATTAATAGCACTATTAGTAAAATAGAACAAAGTTAAATGTATTCCTAAATCCTGAAAGCTACTTTAAGTTTTTGAAGTTATCCAGAAATGAATTTTCTAGCTACAAGTCCCAGGCCAACTGGAATCTCGCTTTACTTTGTTAGACCCAAATTAGATCACAACAATAATACTGTATTTATATCATCCCAATCAAGATTTCTGATTGACAGCTGAATGCTATTTTATTAAATAAAAATTTCTAAAATTAATTATTGTAATGACTATAATGTGGCTGAAAAGAAATCTCCCTAATACATGAGCTTTGTGAATTAATAAGATGATTATAACTGGAATTCCTAAAAACAAATTATCAGAATTGGTCATGGTGGCACATGGCTGTAATTCTAGCACTAAAGAGGCTTAGACAAGAGATTGCCATGAGTTCAAGGCTATACTGAGCTACATGACAAAACCCTGTCTCTAAAACATAAAATTAACAAACAAAAAATAGTAAAATATTTGTTATACTGTAGTTGGTGATTCTTGAAGATTGACGTTTTTCCCTGTGATGGTTTGAAATGTCCCTCACAGGCGCATGTTTTAAATGTATGTCCTAGCTGGAGGTGTTATTTGGACTCTGAAAAGTGTGGTTTCCTGAATTTAAAAAGTTACTACGTGTGTGATTTCCACGGTATCCCTGGCTCTGCTTCCGGTCTTCTCTGCTTTGTGATCCACAGTGATTTTTTTTTAATTAATTAAATTTTATTCACTTAACATGCTAGTTGTAGCTCTATTCATCCTCTTCTCCCAGTCCTACTCTCTTTCTCTCCCTCCCTTCCCCCTCACCCATTCCTCAGAAAAGGGGAGATCTCTTTCCAATCCAGCTCATCAAGTTGCATCAGGACTCACCTTATCCTCTTCCCCTGTGGCCTGGCAAGGCAGTCACACCAGGGGAAAGTGATCAAAAAGCAGGCAAGTGAGTCATATCCAGTGCAGTCCCCACTTCCCTTACTAGAGGACCCACATGAAGCCTAAGCTGCCCATCGGCTACATCCTTGTAGGTCCAGTTCACGCATGGTCCTTGGTTGATGCTTTAGTCTCAGCAAGCCCCTGTGGGCTCTGGTTAGTTGGCCCTCTTGGTCTTCTTGTGGAGCTCCTGTAACCTCCAGGTCCTTTTTCCTCTCCTCCCACTTTTTCACATGACTTCCTAATCATCACCCAATGTTTGGCTATGAGTCTCAACATCTGTTTTGAGGCACTGCTGGGTAGAGTCTCTCAGAGGACAACTCTGACAGGCTCCTGTATGCAAGCCTAGCAGAGTATCTTTCATAGTGTCAGGGGCTGGCACTCTCCCATAGGGTAGGTCTTTGGTTAGGCTGGGCATTGTTTGAGCATTCCCTCAATCTCTGCTCTATCTTTGTACTTACACGTCTTTTAGGCAGAGTAAATTTGGAGTTGAAGTTTTTGTGGGTGGGTTGGAGTTCTCCTCCCTCTGCTAGGATGCTAGACTAATTAGAAGTGTCCACTTCAGTCTCTATGGCCTCTGCTACTAGGAATCTCTGCTTGAGTCCCCCTCATATCTTCCGAAGGGCCTACCCTGATTTAGGGCCGCAGCTTGTCACAGAGATAACCCCATCCTCCATTTATCTTTTCCTTACAGGCCTTCTGTCCTTTTGCCCTTGCTCTCTCCAGGTCTGATCTCCACCCTCTTAACTCTCTGTGGCCCCTCTCCTACCTTGTTCCCTCTCTTCAGCCACTACCTTTGTCTATTTTGTCTCCCCTTCTGAGTGAGATTTATGCATCCTCCCTTGGATCCTCTATGTTACTTATCTTCTGTGGGTCTGTGCCTCATAGTATGCTTATCCTGTACTATATGGCTAAAATCCATTTATAAGTGAGTACATACCATGTGTATTTTTCTGGGTCTGGGTTACCCCACTCAGGATGATCTTTTCTAGTCCCATCCATTTGCCTGCAAATTTCATAATTTCCTTGTTTTTAATAGCTGGGTAGCTGTGTAAGTATGCCACATTTTCTGTATTCATTCCTCAGTTAAGGGACATCCGGATCATTTCCAGATTCTGCCTATTGTGAATAAAGCTGCTATGAACATAGTTGAGCAAGTGTCCTTGTTTATTGTGGAGCATCTTTTGGGTATATACCCAGCTGGGTCTTGAAATAAAGCTATTCCCAGTTTTCTGAGAAAGCGCCAGATTGACTTCCAAAGTGGTTGTACAAGTTTACACTCCCATCAGCAATGGAGGAGTGCTCTCCATCTCCACACCTTCACCCAGCAAGTGCTATTGCTTGAGGTGTTGATCTTAGCCATTCTGACTGGTAGATTCACAAGGATTTGAATGGCCTCTCTGATCAACATGAACAAAGCTATTCTACCATACTTTTCCTGCTATGGTGGACTAAAACCTTTGAACACTTAAATGAAAAATTTAAATGATTTCTCTCTTGTTTTACGTCCTTTGGTCATAACAACACTAAACGAACTATGTCCTCCAATAACTGGGACATGTAGCATAGGCTCTACAGTGCTATCTGCTTCAGAGCTTGTTCCCTGATGACAGTGCTCATAGTGATGGAGGTATTGTCATGTGTCCCTAACTTGTAAGAACCTGAGGCTCAGGGAAGTCAGATGAGAGTTAGTTCCAAGAAGACTATGGCCTCCACTTTAGATCTTCTGACATTGTGTGATCATGAGTCTACATGGTTTCTGACTACTGAAGTTTCCCCCTTTGGCTTTGTAGGCCCTAACCCTGGAATCTTCCCTGTTTGGTCAGTTCAGATCTATTTAGATAGCTCGGTTCAACACTGACTCTTGCCTTCACTACTTGACAGATCATTTATTGACTTTCAGAAACCCAAACAAGTATGAGAAACAAAAACAAGAATAATATACTTCAATAAATTTACTGTATTGTCAAAAGAAGGGGAAAGGATGGTCTGTGACAGGTGACAACTTATTACAAAAAAAGCCATGATACAGGAGCCTCAAAAAAAATGGCTTATAATAGATAGATGAAGGAAGCAAGAACAGCTCCTGGACCTGTGTTTACTTTAAAAATAGAGGAGCCAGGAGACCAAAAGGCTCCATAATTCATGGGTAAATGGATGACTAAAAGTCTGGGCCACAGAGACTAGCATGTGATTCTGTGTCTTGCTTTCTGGACAAGACCCTAGATCAATACCATGTATTAAAAAAATGGTTTAAACTTTTCCTTAAAGCATGAAAGGATACCAGAAAGACCTAGCAGGAAAGTGCAATAACCCTCTTTATCTAAGAGTACCAAGATGCAGAGAACAGAAGGCCGAAAGAGACAATGTGTATTTAGAAAACATGATACTGATAGAGGTCTCCAGTATGACTCAGCTAACACATTGCTGACACCAGACACGGAAAGTGGTGTGTGGCGTGAAGTAAAAGGATGCATGTCTGTAAGTCAGCACAAAATGGCTGACCCTGTTGCCAGAGCATTCCAAAAGTAACAGTGTTGTGATCTGTTATATAACTACTTTTGGCAAGCAGCATTTTTGTGTGATTTTGTATAAATATGACCTTGTATAGATATGACTTAGGCTATGCCTTTGCCAGACTAACTGTGTCTGACTGTAGGCCTGTGTGCTACCTGTATGTAGCTGGTGTGTGCCAACATATAACTGGGTCCCTGTCTGTCTTACAGCCTGTGCTCAGAGTGAAGAAGATGTGAGTCCTCAAATCTCTTCAATCTCCTGGTCTCTGGTGTTTGTTTTGTTGAACTAATATTAAATCAGGTACCATTGAGCTTATAGTCCTTCTTTTAACACTGACGATAAGTTCCAGGTTCAAGTCTCAAAAATTTTGTACATATCTTTTTTAAAAATGTGGTGACAGATTATAGGAAAAATTCTAAATAAAATTTTAATTCAGTTCCAAAAATATTTAATATCTCTTTTTAGAAATCACTGAAATAGAACATTTAATCTCACAATGATTCACTATGGCAAACTCTAAAATTAGGTAAACTCCCAGCCATACACCTGAGACTTCATTAACAACATCAAGGCAGACAACTGCAATCGGCGAATTGTGCAGTCTGTTGCTTTTGTTACTGAGGAAGTAGCACAGCTCTTTTAGCAATAACTTACTGGACTATGTCAAAAGACAGTGACTTTACATTAGTAATATTTCCTCAAAATTAAAAAGTGCCATCCATGTCATTCTAAACCACAATTTTTTTTTCTTCCTTCGGAATTTTTTGAGTCTTTAAAATTAGCTCAAGTGATTGTTTCTGTCGTTTTTTTGTTTTTTTTTTTTTTAAATAACTTTTCCTTTCCTAATTTAATTCCATCTGTCCTTCAAGATTCGTGACAAGTGGGAATGCCTCCAGGAAGCCTTCCCTGGCTTAACTAGGCTGGAACAGTAGTCCCTTTCTTGGCTCCACAGCACATTGGCCACCCTGGCACTTGCCACACACTGCTAGTGTGGATTTCATTCATTGCCTTATGTCTTTGCTTTCCTAATTAGACCAGAAACTCCTGAAGATCCCAGGTTTCATTTCATCCCAATGTCTGTTGAACCAGAGTAGCTAGACAAAGGCCAAAACTGTCAGTAAAGCAGGGAGGAGGCAGAGAATGCTGTGACTCTGATGTCTACTTCTTCCATTGTTCTCCTTTCCTTCAAGCTCATTTCATGGCTTCCTAGTATTTCTCCCCAAATAACAGCACATTCATCTTCATCCTTCTTTTCTTAGGTTGAACACACATGAGGACTTTCACTCTTGAGGCCCCAAC
Source organism: Psammomys obesus (assembly GCF_907164565.1). Lineage (NCBI taxonomy): Eukaryota > Metazoa > Chordata > Mammalia > Rodentia > Muridae > Psammomys > Psammomys obesus. The sequence continues at coordinate 6,642,299 of NW_026587556.1, forward strand.
TATTACAAAAACGCTGATCCAGTGCGCTGATCCACTCGCATGGGCTGAACAGCCTGCTGCTCCTTAGCACTGCAAAGATGGGATGTCTTTGCCAGAACCTGGACAAATCTGTTCCTTGTGTTCTTTGTGTTTTAGCTAAGGTTTAATATGTTTTACCTCTACCTGGTGCTCAACACTAGCAGCTGGGTAAACAGAGTTTCTGCAACACTAAGGATAAAATGGCAACCTCAAGGGGAAAGTCTTCCACGTTACAACAAGAAAAGAATTGCTGGCAGGCACAGTGGGGACTAGGCACACCTGAGGGGCCTGGAGGGAACTATGTGTGCTGGCTACAGAATCAGTTGATGACCAAAGCAGGCAGCTGAAGCTCAGAGAAAGCCTCCAACTGTACTCCAGAATAGTCAAAGCAAAGCCTCGCACGGGCCCTTCCAGCAATCTAAGAATTCCACAGTGTACAAAGGGAATTCCTGACTCTACAGACTTCACATGAATCCTACTGTGGCAAAGATAGAAATACTCATTGCTGAGGAAAATTCTTGGAAGATATGAAACTCAGCAGGAAATCCATATGTCTACTGAGGGGCATACACTTGTAAAAAAAAAAAAATCTGTTAATGCTTCAGTTTTCAGTTTGGGGTGTCAAGTTGAGTGTAAGAACTGAGTTTCGTGTGAGTCCATCGTGCCTACAGTTTATTTTTAAAGTTATCTCTACTGCTAATTTATTCTCAGAAATCCTTCCACATTTTTACATAAAGTTGGGAGTACATGTGAGCACAGGAGAAAAGGTCCTATGTTTAATAACAGACAATAGGCAGAATCCAGTTATACTCACACAACAATGTGGCTATTGATCTAAAAATCTGCTTTCACTTCAAAAGGGATTGGCTAACACTAAAAAAAATACTATAGCATTCATATTAGTATGTTAAGAAATGACAATAAATGGTTAACAAATTCTAGCTGTAATTTTTTAAAGCAGAAAAATGTTTTAAAGAAAATGTTATATGAAAAACAAATTCAAAACAACCACAAGAAACGTCTTTTAGGGAGTTAGCAGCGTCCAGAGAGCTGGGCATTTTGGCTGCACATATTTATCCCAATATTTCTTTTTTCCTAATGTTCAGAACAGCCCTTGGTATGTAGTAGGTAATCTATATCTGTCAAAAATAAAATAGAATAACTGTGGGAGTAAGCGAGTGAGTAAATAAATTTGGGGGAGCCCAGGACTGTTACCAGTGAAATTGAGGTTCCTCTCAGGGATCTTAGTCTTCTTAATAAAAGAACTTCAGAACAATTCAGATTAAAAAAAAAAAAAAGCAGGGACAATTTTATCATCATTTAAAGAAAACCCACAAGGGAGTCTGGGTGTAAACCTCAGTACTGCCTGGAGAAGAGAGATAGAAAAAAGGAAGCAAAAAAGCTTGAGGTTAGGTATAGAGGTTCAGCAAGCAACCACGTGACAAACGGGAGATTCCTTGGCAGATAGAATGAAAAATCCCAAAGTACTAGAGGAAGTTAACGTAGATCCTGGCTCATATCCAAAAGAAAAAGAGGAGAAAGGAAAAGTTGGATCTTTTTGAGTCTGTAATTAGACCTAACAGAGCTTCAGAGTAACTCTAAGGCAACTGTATAGAAAACAAGGATTCTGGGAAGGAAAAGTACATGACCTCATGGATAAGGATTTAAAAAGATAATTATCCCTCCCATCTCTTTAGCATGGCATTAACTGAACCTGTCTTCTTATGGGATGTTCCTTAACTAGGTAATTTACTGGCCCTGCTGGATTAAGTCTTACATTTTGGGATATGTTGGAATATTAGGTGCTTTCCTGTCAAGCCAGAGGAAGACTCCATTTTCCTTCATGGAAACAACATTCCCTTAATGGGTCTCAGCAGAGTCCTGATTAAGGCTCCTATAACAGAACCGCTTGCTATGGAAACTTATGAGTTTCTGTGGCCTCTCCACTGCAATGAAGTTTTACTGGCTGGGTGTTACTGGAATACTTTGAACTTTGTAACAAGTAAAGATTCCCCTTTGACACTTTAAGTTGGGTATAAAATAGCTGCTGCTGAGCAAACTCATTTATAACCCCCTGCCAAAAATAATAAATAAAAGAAAAAGAAAGAAATCCTTTAGTTCACAACTTAAGCATCAGTCTGATTATAAAGCCCACCTTTATTTCCACAATTTAATCTGCTTGTCATGTCTCTCAATGACTGTGACCCATCCTCAGCCTTCACCTTGCTCCCCTAGTCAAGGACATATCATCTTCTGAACTGTTTCTTGAACATCATCATATGCCCTCAGCCTTAGAAACTTCCTCTGCATATCTGCTGACTACCTTCTCTCAATTCCTACAGGCCCCTGTTCATACTTCACTTTATCAAGCAGGCCCCTTGATGTATGCATGGAAATAAAGCCATCCTCACTCCCAACTTTTGGTATTCATCCTTTCCCTTTCCTAGTTGTATTTCAATAATGTACTTTCTTGTTTTACTTACTAATCTCCAATGCTTATAACTTATTACTTAGTAAACAAGAGCCTCCAGTAAGTGTACACTGAATGAATAAATAAACAAGTACAAAGTGACTATGTGTCACTGCAGGGGGGGGAGATAAGGTATATGAATAGGGTATGGTCCTTCAAATATCCATTTGTTTTATATAGAACCTGCGGTGGTTTGAACGAGAATGGCCATCATAGGCTCATATATTTGAACGGTTGGTCCCCAGTAGGTAGAACTGCTTGGGAAGGATTAGAAGGCATGTTGATTTGTTGGAGAAGGAGTGTCACTGAGGGTGGATGCTAGAGTTTCAAAAGCCTACACCTTTCCCAGTTAGCTCTCTTTCTCACCCTGCTTCTTTCTTGTGGAAAAGTTTGGAAGTTCTTAGCAACTGCTCCAGCACCAGGAATGCCTGCCTGCCATGTTCCCCGCCATGATGGTCATGGACTAACCCTCTGGAACTGTAAGGCCCCAATAAATATTTTCTGGTATAAGTTGCCTTGGTCATGGAGTCACTTCACAGCAACTGAAAAGCAAGTAAGACATTACCTGCACTTTCGGAACTGGTATCTGTGAAGAGGAAGAAGAAACACATAATCTGGCCTGAACATCTAGCAAACACACCCCTTTTCCTTTCTTCCTGCTTACTAATGTGTCTCTGTTTTCAGGGAACAAACGTAAAATGATTCACAGTTTGTGCAATGATGGAAAGGAAACTTTTTAGATGAAGATGACCATATTGAACAATGCAGAGCCCTGAGCAATACCATCCCCAGAACTAATGCCTGTTCTGCTTATGTTTGATTACAGGGTGGATATAAGGTAGAAGCTGGATACTTTCTCTTCTAAAGAGGCCATCATCTCTTTGGAAACTCAGGAAGAAATATAATAGTGTGGCTTCATAGCAATGCAGAAGCCACAACTGCTTCAGGACAATGCTAAGTCTGGGAAAGAAGACAGAACACACAAATAGGAGTGTGGCCAGAGCAGGGACCTTCAGCTTAAACAAGATAGGAAACTGCAGACAGGAAATTTAGGTGACATCAGACTATGAAGGACTCTAGATTTCAAACTGGACAGACTGGGCTTAGTCCTGTAATTTATGGAAAGCCACTAAAGTTTTACAATACTGGAAAAAAAATGTTGATCATACGATGAGGACAAATCTCAAAGCATCTGTAAAGACTTCTGAAAGCTGACCACTAAATAATATTAATGCACCCAGAATTATTCATTTAGAGAGACTGAGATTTGCTTGTAGGTGAGGATGAATAAACATGGTAATAAACCCTGCTCCCCACTACTGGATATACTCTGGATGAGAAGATATTGGAAGTACTGAAAAATCATAAAAATCTTAAGATAATACCAAAAACAGTCAATACACTAAGAGAAGGTAGTATGAGACTACCTACCAAAACAACCACAAAAAGAGGACCCTAATCAAAGAATCTCTAATCACAGTTCCTTTCTGTGACCACCATTACATTCTTCCTTTCAGTAAGATTCCTAGTTCTTTCTTGAATCTGAGTAAAAAAATTATGACACTATGAGTGAGTTCAAAACTGTTTAAATACCTATATGTGTATATAAAAATATACAATACTCCCTAATTACCTAAAAATAAAAAATTAATTTAAATATTACAGAGTCTTCTAAAAGTCTTTGCACAGTAGATTTCTACAACTGAACTAATTAAGGAATCAAAGTTTTAGGATACAGGAAACCCTAATTCTGTGTGTCCAGATGCTACCAAAGTACCGGCGACTTAACAACAAAATGATACTTGTATCTGCCTGGGTTGATATTTTTCTTAGAATCTACTCTTCTCACAGCACGGACATGATTTATTTAGCTTATCAAAGAGCTTTTGACAAGGTTCTCACAAGTGCCTATTATTGTGACTTGGTAACCATGGTGTGAAAGGAAAGGTCCTATCAATGAATTAAATGAATTAAAAATGCTTTAGACACAAAGAGGCCCAAAGCAGAAATGAATGGGTGATTCTCATGCGGAGAAAGGTTAATCATTAAGGGCTGTAAGTTTTACAGTAGATTCAGAATTATATTTAACTAATGATCAGGAAAGGGACACCCAACTTTCATTCCTGTACTCTGTGCAATAGTCCCACACACAAAGCCTCCACTGACAGGAAGATCGTTTGACATATGGAAGAGCTACAGCGCAGAGAAGTGTTTAAAATCTAGAGAACAAATGGGCGAAGAAATATCAATAACTTCATGGAAAGACAAAAGAAATGGAAGTGTTGCTAGCATGACTTCACTTTCTAAGAACTTCGATTCATATTACACGGTATTACGTGGGTATTTGAACAAAGCCCTAAGTCACTGGCATGACGAAAGCAACACTGAGTGACAACACCTGTGAGCATTTGGAGTCACAAAACCCACAGAGACTATTTCTATAGACTGAGGTGTTTAGAAGCAAACGATGTGAAAGTGATATGAACTGTGAATAGGAAATATTACTTTTTGATACAAAATTTAAAATTTGGTGTATGTTTTTCAAAAGTACAACCTGACATGAATGGAAATTTAGAAATCAAACACTCAATTACTATGAATCTTTTATGACTCCTTACTTAATCTGGCATTAATTCCCATCTAAGTAACACATTCACACCAATGGCCCAGAAAAATCTGTTAGTTTCATCTCCACATATTTGGTTTCCTTATCTGTGAAATGGGAACAATAGGACCTACATCACAGGATGACCACAAAGTTAAATGAGATTATAGCAGAGCATTTAACACAGTGTAAACACGATTAATGTTCAATTCTTGTTGTGCTTGTCCACAGTTTATGGTACCAAATCCAAACAATTACAGACCACAGAGAAGCAACCTTACTGAAGTCACTGTGACTTTGTTTACACCATTGTTAGGAGCTGGTATTAAATAAAACATTTAAATGCTTTCAGATTTTTTTTGACAACAACAAACAGCTTTAAGATGTCTTTTCATTGATCAATCTGGGATATGGAGAGAATTACAAACTGATATAAAGAGTGGGAGGGCATGCAAAGTGTCGGATGGGGAAACCAGATTATTTGTTTAGGTATCAGGTCCAAGCTTACCGTGAAGACAGGATTTTCACAAGTTCTTTTCTATTTTGTACCCGAAGATGGTTCGTTCTATACTTGGAATCATCAATTAATTCAGGCAAATTCAAGATCTAAAAGGAGGAAAATAAGGTATAATTTACAGGTTTTTCACACACTCTTAATCGGTTAATCGGATCATTCAGGATCTGCCTCTCCCTTCTTTTCTTGTCTTCACACTGCTCTACAAGGGGATGGAAGCAGCAACACTCAACTGAAGGGATCATACTGGTGAATGGGTCTTGTCAATTATATGAGAGTGACTACATTCATTTATATAAAACATACAGTCCTCATATGTCTTAGGGGCACAGGCCTAGCTGTTCCACATGTTAATAAAATACTATCTATCCCAATAGTCCTATTCAGGATATTGTATAAGGTGCTAAAATAAAGGGAAAGCACATTTATTTGTCCAAATCCTAGCTGTTCAAACAACATCAAATGAAAAGATCTTCTTCCTGCAGGAGGGTCACTATTTTTCTTTAGTGTGTCTTCCTCAAGGAATACTGACTAGAAATGCTGTCATATACTTCCTCTTTGGCTGCTCCTTGCTAAAAGGAAAATCTATCTTGCAAATCCCATTGGACACTGTAGTTTTAACAAGACCATAATGAAAGTACCAAGTGGATTTGGAAGGGAAAAGACATTTTGAAAGAATGTGTGGAGACAGAGTTTGGCAGTTGTGTCGGAAAGTCAGAAGGAGCATTTATGGGCTGGGGGCAAGCCAGGTGCCCTACAGAAAGCCTTACTTCCTTCATTAATGTGTTTGCTTTCAATATAAACACTTAATGGTTTCACTTGTTTCTCATAGTTTAAATAAAATCAATCCACTAATTATCTTACAAAAGAGAGAGAAGCAGAGAAGATTCCCCGGAGTCAAGAGACCATCCCAGCAGAGTAATCCTTCTTTCCAATCTGCCCCTTACTCTCCCCAAAGGCAGCATCACTGCAGGACTTTAAAAAGTGACACTGCATAAGGTGCCCTTTCTAGGAACCACAGTCACCACACCTGATCCCAGAACTGGTCTCAATGCCTGACCTGGTCACAAACCTCCTTCTAAAGAGTAACTCTTCAAGAAAAAGCCAGTTCCTCCCCTAAGTAATGGGCCAAATTTGTAAGTCAGGCTACATATAAAGCATGCTAATGACATCTACATAAAAAAGGCCCAAGGTGACTATGTTCCAGAAGGGCCTGGATGTCATGTGTCCTCTGCAGTTGACTTACTGGACTTTTTCTGTCTTTCAAACCTCATGCAAAATTGTGGGCCTAAGTAATAATACATCCAACATCAGCCCTGCTAGCTGTCTAAACGGACAACACTGAGGGCAGTGAAGGATCCATTCTGTAGGTGCTTGAACAATTGTACTCCAACTAGCATACCCATATACATGCACACACACACACTGAATAAATAAATATAAAAATGTTTTTAAAAAGAAAATTAAACGTTGGCAAATTCAGACCACTCAGTATCTGCTCTTCCAGTGCAGTACGAGGCAATTCCTTGGATAGGGATTTGTTACAAAAAGGCTGACATTCAGCCACTGCCATAAAACCCCCACTTCAGCTTTCTTTATGACATCTTTGCTTTAGTTTTGTGCCTTTTACTATTCTCTGACTTTACCTTGCCAGTCTCGTTATGCTTGAGGTGAATTTACTTGTTAGAGCATAGAAGTGTGAATTATCTTTTTTAAATAAATAATGCCCATTAAAATATCTGAAAGGAAGTCAGTCATAAAATAACACAAAAATTTGTTATTTTATGAGAAATTAAGAATGGACAGAACTGCTGTGTGGTGATTAGGAAAAGACTGGGTTGACTACTTTACATTCCTAACAGCGGTGAATAAATTACTTTTATCCTGATCATCACCAGCAGCTTATTTGTAGCAAATATTACAGATCTGCACGATATATTGTAAATATATCCACTCACCAGTCCATCCCTTGAATTCCCACCCCCTTTAACCCTATCTTCAAACTCTTATTTTTCTTATAACCCACTGAGTCCAATTAGGTTTACCATCATACTAATGGGTGTAGCATTATCCAAAGGGGAATGGACAACTCTTCAGTGGCCGTGCTTCAAAGAAAAGTTACTCTCTGGTCCCCAGTAGCTGAAAATAACTCCTCAGCTAGAGCTGGGACCTCAGGAGCCTCTTCCTTTTGCCAGAAATGTTTAACTTGCTTGATCTTGTGTAGGTCTTATGTGGGTAACCACAGCTATTCTGAGTTAGTATGTGTAAGTTAAGTCATGTCCAGAAGACAGCTTGTCACAATGTTCTTCCCCATCTTCTGGCTCTTCCATTCTTTTCCTCCCTCTTCTGTACTGTTCCCTGCCCTTTGTGGGATGACAAGCACTCACAATCATTGTCAGCACTTTGAACAGATGGAGTCTCTGCATTAATCACTACCTAATGTAATCAAAAGCTTCTCTGCCCAAGACTGAAAGCAGTGCTGCTCTATGGATATAGACATAAATATTTAAAGGTGGTGGTTTGGCAACTTGACCACTCACCAAAACAAATCAAAAGATTTCTCCTCTGAGTCTATGACTTACCTAGTAATGCTTTTTAACCATGTTTATAGTACCAAGAATGAATTCCCTCCCGTAAAGCAGGCTTCTAACCCAACCATCACTGTGTCTGGTTACCCATAAACAATCTTGCCATTAAACCCTAGTGGGTATATGTTTCCTAGGATCTTAGATTTGTAGCATTCAAAGGCCAGCACTACATAAAACACAGACCAATAATTTAAGAGCCTATTCACCTTGGATAGGTCACCCATAACAGGTCAAAAAATGATTCCACAGAAGTCTAGTTTATGAACTAGTAGGCTCACTGGAGTTACTTATAGAAGCATACAGACATATAAGGAATTACTATAAAACCATGGGTGACTCAAAGGCCTCTGTATGCTGAAAAGCCTACCCTAACATAGGCTAGTAATATATGAAGGCCATGCCCCCAGAACTGCCTACACGGTATGCAAGCAGCTCATCTGGTTAACCCAGCAATTGTTCCCATTTATATGACCTTGGGTAGAGGTCTATGAGTCTTAGAACTTTCATCAGCATCTTGAATCTTTTAAATACTAGTCACTTTCTGTGCCTTGTATGGTTTGTTCAATTCCTGAGTCTTCAAAGCCTTCTTTTCCCCTCCAAGAGGTAATGTTTCAATATAGAGGAAACTGCTACGTAACATTCAACCCCTTCCTCTATTACTTGCAGTCTTTCTGCTCCATCATCTACAGTGTTTCCTGATCCTAAAAGGGGGTAATACAGCTGTTTGACTGAGTATGGGACACTACTTCCATAGTAACTGTCACTAATTTTTAGGAACTTGACCAGTCTTTCAGTACACTACCCATTCGGGGGGAAAAGTGTTCCCTAGGACCAATTGAGATTGCTAGCTATAGTAATCTATGAACCCAAGTATAAATGTTTGCGGGGGTTATTTGACAGGCACACCACATCTATTTATCAATTAGCAGTGAACTTTCTAGCCACTGGTGTTTGGCTTTTCCTTCCAAGCAGAAAGCAGCATATTAGACCATCAAAGTCCTGTCACTACTGCACCAGTAGGTGCATCATGTTGTCACTGTGGTAAACAGGGCCATAGCTGAACAGGATTGTGGGTAGCAATTCTTCCTTAGTTGCCGACATGGTGCTTCCTGGCACTAAGGAAAGCCAGAAAGCAGGTGAGAGCTTCCAGCTCAGTCTCAACCTGATCTCCCCATGTCCCGCAGCCAAAACCATGCAGTGTCTTCAACAGCATGGACTTTTCACTTGATTGTTAGCATGTAAGCAATTGTGATAGTAAAAGCCATTATAGTTTGTAGAGACCTTTGGGGTGCCCCCTGGCCAACCATCGATAGAATAGTAATCTGCCTCTGGCACAGGGATTTTCATTCAACTTCTGGTTCTCAAGAGCGTTTTCTCCATTTTCTAAATCTATCAGAAAACCGAAGGCTATAATTACATAAATAAATTTATAAGGCAATAAGTATATAAATAAATTTAAAGTTATAAAAGGCTATAATTATATAAAAATAATTGTAAAGATGATAGCATGATCTCTGAGGGTCTACTGTTATCTATTCCAAATGTCGCATGGCCTTAGCTAAGGGAACAGGTAAAAAGAAGCATGAGAAAAGAGTCTCCTTGAGGAAACAAAGTACTCCTGCCTGCTCAGTAGTAAATGGCAAACAGAATGAACTCCGTGACATCTTTGGAGCTTCCTTATAATGTTGTGTTGGGGCTCTTCCTTTCTAAATTTTTTTATCTTATTTTTTTTTACATTTTATTTAAATATTTTTCTTCTTTTTACCCGATGGGCCCCTTGCATATATATAATGGCTTCTAGTCTAGTGGATTCCCAAGCTGTGTGACTGAGTGTGTCTCTGTTTCTTATGCATTCTCTTGGGCTCTTTTCTTTCTGTTTGTTTTACCCAATCCCATTGCATTGGCTTTTGTTTTATCTTACTATATTTTACTATTATCTCAGAGAAGCCTGTTTGTTTTCTAATGAGGAACAGAAAGATGGATCCAGATGGAATGGGAGGTAGAGAGGAGCTGGGAGGAGTAGAGGAAGGAGAAACCATAATCAGGATATATTATGTTAGAAGAAAATCTATTTTCAATAAAAGGAAAATATTAGATAAAAATAAACAGAAAAAGAGAAAAAAAATTAAACAAAATATGTATATATGAAAAATTTACTTATCATAAAAATGTTATGATATAACCTACAATAGACAATGTGAGAGGAGTGAGAGATTTTGGAACACGCAGTCCTAAATGGTATGTCTTCATAAAACTTCTCCCCTCAGGGCTCCTGGAACTATGCCGAAGAGGAGGCAGAAAGAGTAAGAGACATAGGGGATGGATGACTTCAGGAAAACTGTCTTCCAGACACTACAGGACTGATACACATATGAACTCACAGAGACAATGGCTGCATGCACAGGGCCTGCACAGCCTCGAGCTAGTTAGAGTCTCACTGCTGAGAGGGGGCACTGGACACCAGCTATCAGCCATAACCAAGAAGATATATCAAAGTTATATTTGCTTTCAAAGGAAAAAATAGTTCTCTCTCTATTGGAGTCTCACTTGGTATATTAACCACACTTAAGGGTAAGGCCCCACACCTAACAGTAGTGACCAACAGAAAATTAACCCAATATTTTTTGGACTCATACTGCTTTGTTTGGGAAATTTTTGTCTTAATTAGTGCTTTGCTTGTATAATATAGTTTCTGATTTTGTGCTTTTATGGATTCTCTGTGTGTGTTTCTAATGTTTTTGTTATTATTGCTGTTGTTGTTTGGTTAGTTGGTTGATCTGCCTGATTGTTTTCTAAAGAGAGAAAGAAAGGGCATAGAGTTGGGTGGGTGGACTTGGGAGGAGTTGGGGGAGAGGAGATAGTGTTCAGATTATGTGGTATGAAAAACTTTTCCAACGTAAAACAAAAAGATCTCATCATTTGTTTTAGTTGTTTCGTAAAAGAACAATGTTGGATATAGACACCATGGATGAAAAATACTACTCCACCTAGCCATCCATAACCTACAGTTCTTTTTTATGAACCATACAGCCTCCTCAGCCTGGAGCGCTGCTGCTTCTGCATATCTCTCCTCCCCTGATATTCTTGGGATGGAGGCTACCTTCAGATGCTCAGGCTACCTTAGACTCAGTAAGTCTTAGTCATTCATGCTTTAGCATGTCATGCCAGAGCTTAGACATGGCTCCTCCTCAACACTGACAGGTTCTGGGCCCACACTGGTGTTTGTGTTACCACTGGTCACACTTGGAAGAGCCTAGGCTGGGTGAATAATCTCCATCCGTAACATACTTTATTGCAAGGGAGAAACATACACTGCCACATACTCAAAACCAATTCTTCAGCTCTTGGTCAAGCTTAATCTTTTTTGACCTGTGCTGTTTTTATCATTTATGTCTTAAAGCCTTTCAGAACCTCACTGGCATAACTGGGTTTTCTGTCAAATTCTTCCTAAGAAACTCTGGCTCAACACAAACCTTGCCATACTTACCTTCAAGTGACCTATCTTCTGCCTTTAATCATCCCTTCTTGATTGTTTTATAACTTTGGAAATCAATTTACATGCTTGTCTAAGTCAGTTAGAGCTTTAAAAGGCTCTTCTAATTCGTAAAGATCACATCTCACCATGGAGTTTGGCGAAGTCACTCAAGCCCTATACTGGCTTTGAGGTCCCTACCAAATCAACCTTCTCAGCTCTCCTGAGCATGTGCAGGTCTATCCAACTGAAGGCACTGAACATCAAACAAAATCTCTCACACGCCCCGGTCTCTTGCTAATATACCTGTCATTTCTCCAGTGTATCCCAGTCCTTAATAGCCATGGGACTCTTCACTGGAAATATCCAGATATCCATAATTACTCCTATGAGCCAGTCCACCAAGAACTGATTTTCTTAGTTTTCCTCAGTCTTTGTCTTAAAGATGGGTGGATAGTTACATTACCCAGTTTCTCCACTTTCACTGCACTCAGAATAACCCAGTCCATCTCCATGTCTCACAGTCTCACCAGCAAGGCTGTGAGTGTAGAAATTGTTCTTTGCTGGGCATGGTGGCACGTGCCCTAAATCACAGCGCTTGGGAGGCAGAGGCAGGTAGATCTCTGAGTGTGTGGCCAGCCTGATATACAGAGTGAGTTACAGGGCAACTCAGGCTACAAGGAGAAACACTGTCTCCAAAAACCTAATTAGAAATAATTACTAATATAGTAATAACAATAATTAATAACAGTTGTTCCTAATTCAAGCAGCTCAGATGCTGAGTATTCCATAGTTAACATAGTTTCTGATTTTGGGCCATTATGAAAGTCTCCATGCTTGTGCTGAATCTCATCTATCCCTGCCCTCTCTATTAAAAATCAAGCTTCAGAGGTATCTTCCACAACTTCTACCCCACTTGTTCATCTTCACTGCCCAATTCTTCCCATGGGTTACAGGTTACAAGGTTTTGCATTCCAGGAAATGTTCTTTAGCACAGACCCAATTTAAACTGTTTTGTTTGTGCCCTACCAGATGTTTAAAAAAAAAAAGAAAAGAAAAAAAGAAAAATGTTATGCCAATACCTTTATCCCAGAGGTTCTGAACCTATGGGTTATGATACTTGGGAGGTTGAATAACCTTTCACAGTGTCTCCTAATACCAGCAGAAATAACACATATTTATATTATAATTCATAACAGTAGCAAAATTACAGTTGTAAAGTAGAAATGAAATAATTTTGTGTTTGGAGGTCATCACAACATTAGAAACTATATTTTTAAGGGTCTCAGCATTAGGAGAGTTGAGCTCCACTGCTCTGCCTCATCTTCCCCTTTGCCTCCTGTTCCCGACAAGCCAGAGTTTAATGTGTCGGAGAACATCTGCATGTCTTTCCTCTACTGTAATTCCTCACTTATGCAGAAACAATCTTTCCGGGGAGACAGCTGAGCTTTAGCTGCATGCCTTCCCACCCACAACAAAGCCGTGCAAATGACACTGCACCCAGAAAGGATCCCGTCCTTTATGAGCTACTTTCAAAGACTTCGGCAGAGCTGCTAGCTTATCAGCGGCTTGGAGGACTACCTGACGTTTTATGTCCCAGGCGTAAATTGGCGTTCCAATCGAAAGCAAGAAGATGGTGGCCAGCCAAGGATACTGCACTCTCAGACGGCCTGGCTTTGGTTGCATGCCCTGTCATCCATGTGGGGAGCATGTAGCCACTCCTCCCTAACTAACTTTTGGTTTTGAAGGTCTCTGTTCAGACATCAAATGTGTTGTGTGCTTTCCTCGGGGAGATATGAACAAACAACTATTGAGCCATATAGAATACTGACAACAGACCAAAACGATGATTCCCCTCAAACTAGCTGGTGGACTATTGAGTCTTTGCGAATTACTTATGAAAGCATAGGTGGCCACTACTTTACAGAAGCATAGGGAACTCAACAGAAGTTGCATCACTGAAAAGCCCATCTCTATGTGGGCTCACAACATACATTTCTGAATTCTAAAATTTCCATTTTATTCTTCATATCTTCAATAGCTTTGCTAAACACTTCTAATTTCCCATTTATGTACAGTGCCTATGATGCTTATAAGAGAACTTTGAGAACAGCTGTCATTGTGAATTAATTCCAACATCCGTGTGGCCCTGATATTGGCATACACAAATTTTTGAAACTTCAAAGTCTTTCCTTATGAAACTTCAAATTCTGCATAATCTGAATAATATCCCAGACATTTTAAACATACTAAGAACTTCTGAGTTAGGGCTGGAGATGGCTCAGAGGTTAAGAGTGCTTGTCATCTTTTTTTTTTCATTCTTTTTTTTATTCTTTATTAATTATACTTTATTCACTTTGTATCCCCCCCGTGGTTCCCTCTCTCCTCCCGTCCCAATCCCTCCCTTCCTCCACCCTCTGCATGCATGCCCCTCCCCAAGTCCACTGATAGGGGAGGTCTTCTTTTCCTTCCTTCTGATCCTACTCAATTAGGTCTCATCAGAAGTGGCTGCATTGTCTTCTTCTGTGGTCTGGTAATGCTGTTTCCCCCTCAGGGGGAGGTAATTAAAGACCAGGCCAATCAGTTCATGTCAGAGACAGTCTCTGTTCCTATTACAATGGAACCCACTTGGATACTGAACTGCCATGAGCTACATCTGTGCAGGGGTCTTAGGTTATCTCTATGCACAGTCCTTCGTTGGAATACCAGTCTCAGGAAAAACCCCTGTGCTAAGATTTTTTGGTTCTGTTGTGGAGTTCCTGTCCTCTCCAGATCTTACTGTTTCCTACTTCTTGTCATCTTGCAGAAGGCCTGGGCTTTGTTCCCAGTATGAGCATCAAAGGGCTCACAACCACACCAAGTCCAATTCAAGAAGTTCTGACGCCCTCTTCTGGCCTCTTCAGGCACCTGCATGCAGATGATGCACTTAACAGACAAGAAACTATACACACATACACATAAATAAAAATAATTAAAAAAACCTGCTGAGTCTTGTGTAAACACTACAGAGACATCTAAATGCTACTGTTTTTAGACTTGAGCTGCTTGGTTCTAAGCTGAAAGTTTCACCACGTTTTCCACATATTTTAAATCTAATGTTTTCAATTCGCAAGCCTTTTCAGTGACATTAGAATCTGTCTCGCATGTGCACCACTTAATAGTCACACTATAAGCTGGGCACAAGGGCGTAGACATGTTGATTCTGCTCTCAGCATTTCGGGTCCAGTAATTTAATCAGATCAGTGTATATGCAGCACAAATGTAAGCTCAGAAACTCACAAATAACTTTAAGAATTGCTTGGAAAACATTTCCCCCCTTTGCAGTCTTTTTCTCTGCAGTCTTTTTCTTTGCTTAGCCCACTTTCCGTGTACTTTTAGGTTAGAAGCCAAATGGCCAAACACAGGGTAGCAGCAACCCAGATTCACACTGTTGTTTGAGTGACCTGAGCTATGAAGAAAAGTTTCTTTTCTTTAGATGAGGTTTCTGTCCCTCCGTACTGCTGGGATTGGTCTGTGGCTAACACAGAAGAAAGTACAGAGGGGAAAAAAATAAGGCTCTCTATATATAGAGACCACAGCTCACTTTTAATTCTTTTTGTACAGAAATAAAGAGCAATTATGGAGCTCATCACCCCTTCCTGGTATCCACCCTTATGCTTCAGGCTCCACTGAATTGAGATAACAGAATAACTAGACAAAAAAACCTGGCTGATCTGCTACTAGTTTACAAGAACTTTAGATTCTAATGTTTTTTAATGCCCCTGTTGATTACAGAGAATCTTCAAGATACATAGAAGATCATAGAATCTTCAAGCAGAATTCCCCTCTGTTGTGCCCAGGTCTTTCCACAAGGCTCTGTTACAGGGGCAGAGGGAAGTTTGCCATCTGGCTCTTTTCTAAAATCAGAACTGTCTCACCCAATTCTTTAGGGGCCAGGTACTAAGTGCCTCCTGTAAGCCAGGAGTATGCTGTGTTCTGCTTCTGTAACTAACCCTTATGATCTCCATAGTCTCTATGTTGGTGTAGCTGTACATTATAACCTACATTTTATGCAGAAGGAAACAGATGCTTAGAAAAGATTAAGTACTTTACCAGTGGTTACCTGACTAGAAGCAAGACTCATAAAGCCCTTATGAATCATACTATAATGTCCCCAGGCCACCTGCACCTGAATCAAGTACAGCATTTATTAAAGATGAAATTTCCTGCACCCTACCTCAAACACACCAAAGTCAAATCTTTAAGAATGTTACTATCAAAGATTCTATACATATTGAAACTGAAAACCAATGCATTCAGTACCCAGTGAGGGAAACCATCAGTCTAAATGACTTTAAAGGGGATGTCAATAGACTTCAAATAGAAATAGCCATAAATGTTGGCATCAATCAGCTTAAAATAGCTTACATATGCTCACTTTCACTGCTCTTCTGCATCATGTTAAAGGACCTAAAATAGAAATTGTCATAAACCAAGGTTCAGTTTATATACAGCAGTATATTTTTGACCTCTTGCTCTGAATTTTTGCTCTGGCTCTGGCCCCTGAAAACAAGCACTTCCTGATAGGACCCCTCCTCCATATGTGTTAATCCACCAGTATATCAAATTCTACTTCGGAAAGAGGGGATTTAAGCAAATCCCATCCATTCATCACTGACAGCTGTCACCTCCCTCTCTAGGAGGCAGAGTTGTTCTGGCTTTTCAAAAGAATCTGACTTGGGCTCACTTCTGTGAGGCCAGTTTGCATGAATCCATCCCTCACAGGTAAGTGTAAATGAAACTTAATTAGAAATTTATGGATTACTAGTAAGAAAAGAGAATTTTGTATCCAAGCAGAAATACGAAAGTTGTTTGTTTGTTTTTAGCTTGGGTTAAAATAAGTGTAGTACAAGCTTACATGTGATGATGTAATTACAAAGATTGAGAAAGTCAATCAAACTGCAGTGCTCAGTCAGCAAACCCAGAAAATGACCTAAATAACACTGAAACAATCCACACAGAACACTTCCTCTGAGGCCTTGGAGTTTTTTTTTTTTAATTCTTTATTAATTACACTTTATTTACTTTGTATCCCCCCGTGATTCCCTCCCTCCTCCCATCCCAATCTCTCCCTTCCTCCACCCTCTGCATGCATGCCCCTCCCCAAGTCCACTGATAGGGGAGGTCTTCTTTTCCTTCCTTCTGATCTTACTCAATTAGGTCTCATCAGAAGTGGCTGCATTGTCTTCTTCTGTGGCCTGGTAATGCTGCTTCCCCCTCAGGAGTCTTGGAGTTTTTACAGGCACTGCCTTGATGGCTCCTAGCAGAGATCATCACTCCTACCTCATATGTGGGAAAGTCAAAGTCAAGTATGCCATTATCTAAGGGCCTATGCCAGTCTCTCTTTTGAAGCAATGTGCAAGTGTATCATAGCAGTAAGTCATACTTAGTGCTAAAATGTGCAGCAAACATTCTGCTTTGAAATAAGTCTTTTCCAAAAAGCGTTCTTAGGGATACCTATGAAGAAGTTTAAGCATTTCAAAGTAATCAGCAGTAATGAATCATTTTAAAAAAATGAAGAACATATCAATTTGGAGAGGGAGAGGCTTTAAACATATGGCGCAGGAAGCAAATCTGTACTTGTTTAGAGTACAGAGCTGAAGTTTCCATCTCTGCAGTTGAGTATGCGAACGACTTCGCAGTCAACGGTTTCCGTATGTTTCGTATTTTTAAAGCTGACCATTCATAATAAAGATCCTTTGATCCCAGATCAAATGTTGGAATCAATTTTCTTTACACTCCCTGGGTCACTCTTATAAAAGCTTCGCCCTCCTTTCCACCTCGGCTGCACCAGCATGCCCTGAATCAGAACCGTCTCCGCTTGTCACCTTTTCTACAGTACTTCCCATCTCTTTGCTGTGGTTTTCAGCTCTGCTTCTTAACCTCACACACAAAAGAGGCACCGTAATAAATAATTCTTGTACACAATGAGCTAACTACTATAATGAAAACGATTCCTCTGAGAACTTCAGGAGTCTTTAATGAGATGGAAAGCTTATGGTCACGCAGCTGGTAAAAAAATTGAGTCATCTCTCAGTCAGAAAAAGTTTTTGATCGATGAAACCCTTGTCTATATGCAAGAAACTTAAAAAAATTAAAACAAACATATTTTAATTAGCTTATATATCTTGGAAGAAAACTACTGAAAGTGAAGCAACACTTTTAAAATGTCAAAATTTTGTATTTTATTTTTGAAAGTTTCCTAAAACAGAAGATCCAAAGTTGAGATAAAAAGTGAAAACATTAAAAACTATCTAGGCAATACTGAAAATTTAGCATATTCCTAACCTAAATTGGTCCAAGTATTTCAAGGCTTTCTCGGGTTTTTCTTAGAAGAAGCACTTCCAATAAAACTCTATTTTCTGCCATATTTAAGCATGAGTTCCACAGAAAGTTATTCATTAAACAAAGGTAACTGAAAAAAACAAACCTTAAAATTTCTTGCAGAATATAAAATTAATTTGCAAATACTTCAACCTAATTAAATATGATATAGAGGAAAGAGATGGATGGGAGGAGAAGAGAAAGTCACAGGACTGAAAATCTCTCTAAAATTGAGAAAAGTATTTACATATGTATGTATTTGCGTATATTTGCATTTGCATATATATATATAAAACGATAATAATCAAAGTATAAGATGCAATCAATTTGAGAGAGATTGAAAAGGGAGACATGAAAAGAGCTGGAGGGAGGAAGAGGAAGAGGACAATGATGTAATTATACTTTAATTAAAATTAAAATATTTTGATTGAGAAAAATTTAACTTACAATTTCTCATTTCAACCTAGATAGTGCATTTAAAACAACAACAACAAACAACAAACAAACAACAAAAAATCTCGAGAACCCATGAAGTGGAAAAATATACCTTGTGGTGCACACATACATATACATACAAAATGAAAAAAAAGACTGAAAATAAGGGAGGAAAAGAAGGATAGAATGGAAGGAGGAAGGAGGGAGGGAGGGAGGGAGGGAGGAAGGAAGGAAAAAAGGGAATGTTTGTTTATCGGACCTATGTCTGACCATTTGTAAGCATCAAGCTGTGTGCTTTTTGGTGTTAACATGGGAACTCAAGTAATTATGACTGAGAGACACTATCAGGCAAAGCTGAACTTTTCCTCGGTTGTACAAAATGAACATTGAAACTTGTCATATGGTGATTATGTATTACCTTGCATACAACAGCAAACTGTTGGTTATTTCCTGCTCCAACTACAAGATAGCCGTCCTTGGTTTTAAAAGCCTTAAAAAGAAACAACAAATACATATATAAGTGTATGTCTGTACATGGGCAAGACCAGAAAATTAGTTTTAATTTCTAATAATTCTATATTGAAAGCTAAATTTTTTATAACTTATTCACTTTATATCCTGATTGTAGATCCCTCTCTCATCTCTTCTTGGACCCACCTTCCCTCCCTTTTCCCCCCTATCTCCCTCTCCTTGTTCACAAAAAGAGGGAGCCTTCCTCCCCTACTATCTGATTCCAACCTATCAAGTCTCCTCACAACTGCCTGTATCCTCTATCTCTTTGGCTTGGCAAAGCCGCCCTGCCAGAGGAAGTGATCAAAGAGTGGGCAGCAGAGTCCATGTCAGAGCCTGCCCCTGTTCCACCTACTCAGTGGTCCACATGGAGACTGAACTGCCTAATGGCTGCACTAAGCAGGGGGTCTAGGTCCTCTCTATGCATGGTCCTTGGTTGGTGCATCAGTCTTCTCAGGACCCCCAGTCCCAAATTTGTTGGCTTTATTGGTCCCCTTGTCCCTTCTTGGTCCTTCTATCCCCTGACTCTTCCATAAGACTCCCTGCACTCTGTCCAAAGTTGAAAATGTTTAAGTGATGCTATTCATCAATTCAATAGCAACCTAGTACATATCTTTTATCTTATGACTGCATTTTTTTTTCATTTAAGACTTTCAAGTTGCTTCCTAGTTTTTCCAATTTGTAAAACATTGGGGAAAATGTGACAAAAATTTTAAGAAATTGCTAGACTAATGCTTCATAACACAAAATCCTATTTTCATTACACTGCAGATTAATTTCTGATATTTCAAAATTTTGTGTTTTCTTAGTTCCTTTTTTGTAGAACTTTGTATGGCAAATAGTACACTTACAAAGAGTGAGAAGAATACACAACGAACTTTCAGTTTCTCCCAAAGTGCCTTCCTTTCTCTTAACTCTTACGCTTAAAATCTATTTCAAAGTATTTTCAATAACTCCAACTCAGCTTCTCCCCACTGCTTGAAAAAGAGGAATGGAAGAAAAGGAAGGGTAAGGCATTGGAGCTGCATTGCTCTCAGGTGTAAACTTTTGGGTGACTTTCAGTTTTTATTGGTCTCATGTGGCTTTAGGCACATAAAACGGTCAACTGCTCTCAAGGAATAAGCTCAGGTGGACAGAAACAGACACTCGGATTGGCAGCTTCACCAATGGGAGACCTTTCCACACAGTCTTCAGCAATGTGACCTTAGTGTAATTGGAGAAACAAGCTCTACTCTCCAACTGCCCAACCGGCTCTTTCTCAACAAGCTCGCTGAGTGTCTTGCTTCCCCGCTGAGCTTTGTTCTGCACCCTCATCTGCTTTTTCTTCACTAGGCCCTGCTGTAGAGGAGGATGACCTGTCTCTAATCTGGTGAGTATTACTCCCACTCTGATGACCTTTGTGCCACCTTTGAGTATTTCCTTTGCTCAGTCATCTTTTGTCTCTTCTTCTATCCCACAGAATCTGTCTCTTCTGCCTCCACAAGCCTCCACTGAAGATATCAACACAACACAACATGAAATTTTCTTCCTTCCCTCTGCTTCTCAGTGGCATAAAAAACACAACCTACTTATACCTGTGCACAATACCACATTGCCAAGCCTTTGTCCTCTGTTGCCCTATTACTACACCAAACTGATACCTTCTTGACTATCAGCTTTGGTCTTTTCACTTCAGTTGATCTTGTGGTAGTCACTAGGCACATATGGCTAGTAAATTTATGATAACAAATAAGCTAAAAATAACATTTTGTAATTTAAGTCATATGAAATGTCCCAACATAGATAAATCCCAGGAGACAGAAAATATAATGGTTACCTAGTGCTCTAGAAGTTGGTAAGAAATGAGAAATAACTACTGAGTTTGGATATTTTGTGGAAGGGTGATGGTTGTAAACCCTTGTGAGAATGAAAAATATAAATTTTCTATAAATGAGGCTGTTATTTTAAATTTAAATCCACAGTGGTTGGCTACCGTCCTACCAACTACCAGCCAAGCATTGAATAGCCACACATGGCTGGTGGCTACTACATTAGACAGTACATGCACAGAGTGAGAAAACTACTGTTGCTTGGTTCTGCAGGCCACAGCTGGGAAACTGCAGGGTTTTCTTACTTACTCTTCCTATTAGATCCATGCTGATAGCTGAAGACTGTCAAGGTTTATGAAAAAGGGTTGACAAAGGGTAAATTGACCAAAGGATTAGTTCCAGATAATAAAATTGAAGCTAAGATTTATCTTGCATTTTAAAACTACAGTAAGGTTTTATTCTGTTCACACTGCTGCTGGATTTGGTGAGAAGTGCTATTAAAATCATATCACATGAACTATTGTAAGCATTTGTCATTGTTCACAAAGGCACAAGCAAAGTGAGTGATGAGGGTAATGTATTGGTGTTTCTCAAATGGCAGGAAAGGAGTCTGCAACACACCTGTGGGTAAGCTGCAAAGGATTTTGAGATCAGTCTTTTTAATGAGCCCTGGCTAACTATGAAGGTATACCAATTCTCTACTACTTTATGTATTTTTTGTAGATTTTATAATTCCTTTTTATTTGTTTTTTTAAGGTGAGGTGACAAATAGGAAGTTAAGTAACCATTTACTGTCCAGGATAATGCAAAGACTCATTTTCAAAACTGGATCAGTAATCTGTTCAATAAGTTTGGGAGGGATGTCATTTCATTTTAATAAATTTCCTTTTAATGAATGAAGAAATCTTTTTATTTCCTTCACCCTCCATTATGTTATGAAACATTGACACCAATATAAGAAAAATAGTGAACAAATGTAGGAACTTTGATCACTTGTAAGAAAGTGGATACTTAGCAGGCCTGGAACTAACAGATTATGATCAGAACACAGACTATAAGAACTGAGGTAAGATTTTGAGTTTTCTTAATAACTACTCCTTATTAATATTTTAAGGTGTTCCTGAAATAAATATATTTTAAATAAGAACATCTTTTAAAAATGAATTAGCAGTCTGGCAGTGGTAGCACACACCTTTAATCCCAGCACTTGGGTGGCAGAGGCAGGTTGAACTCTGTGAGTTCAAGGCCAGCCTGGTCTACAAGTAGATGAAAGGCCTCCACAGAGAAATACCATCTTGAAAAACCAAAAAATAAAAAAATAAAATATAAAAAATAGCAACTAGAAAACTGATCAAGAAGAGAATGTGACAAGGAATAAATAAATTAGCTACTATAACTACTATTATAGCTACTAATATAAATTAGCTACTATTATATACTATAACCTAAAGAATTAGGTGCTCACAGAACTCTTTCTGCTCTCATTACTCTTCACATAATTCATACCTTACTATATTGCTAATCTTTATTTTAATGTTAACAGCACTTCACAAGAATAATGAAATGTCATAGATTTAAAAACCAAAGTACATATTTAAAGAGTAACTATACATGCTCAGTTTGTCTAAACTGTAAGGTGTTTGTGTTTTGTTTTATTTTATCAGTTTTAAAATAAGCATTAATATGACTGGTATACAAAATTTTAATTTAATTTACAGTGAAACTGTAACAAAATGCCTGATCTAATTAATTAAATTATTTAAAATATATTCTTATCTCAACAAACCAATATACTAAACTAGATAATAAACCCTAGATCTATGTTACTTAACCTGTGCAGTGCCAGGCATGTTACATAACTCTGAACGCTCATTTTTTTAATTACATAAAATAGAAGTGACAAGTACTTAACATTAAAATTATTAAAATAATTAATTTTGCTTATGTACATTTATTCATCTAACAAATACTTACTAACATAATACATCATGTTCTCCAGACACTAGGTATTATGGGTAAAAAAAAATAACAAGTGACCTTTTCATAATAGTTACATTGTTATAAAGTGGCAGATTTCAACCAAACATTGATGCCAAAAAAAAAAAAAAAAAAAAAGAAATGGCAGACAATAACAAGCTCTAGAACAGAAGCATACAGATCAAAATGAGATCTTACGTTACATAGTCCTAATATTGTTTGGGATGAGGAAAGACAAGGCAGAAAATTTCCTTTAGAAAAGTGCTCTGTGTGCTAAGAACTAAGAATTCATAAATATATACTGAATAGAGTTGGGGATGTGGTTGATGATGGAAGAATGACATGTGCACACAGGCAATTATACACAGGAACACAGAGAGTAGCTCACGCACGTGAAGCTGCTGAAGAGGAAAGAGAGCCAGGTGAAGTCGGAGGCCATAGAAAATATGTTCTGTACCATAAAGCTAATGGGAGGTGACTACAAGGCCTTGAGTGATCATGCCTGGATTTCAGAAAGATCTTTCTTTCTGCAGGCTAAACTGCGGGCTAGAGGATACGATTAGAACTGAGGAAGCTGATTATGAGGCTGTTGTAATGATCATAACAGGAGAGAGTGTAGTCTTAGACTAAGGGCCATGTGAGTAGAGGCAGAAGGCAATGGGGTCAGTAAGTAATTAAGTGGAGGAAGTTAGTGGGATGATAACAGAATGGATATGATGTCTGCAAACTGCAGGCTAAAGGAGATGGAGGTGGCACAGGTGACACTGATACTGATGAGTACTTTGTGAGACTTCCCAGAGCAAATTTCACAAGTAGGGACCAGATCAAACTCTGAACTACAGATAAAATCTTGCCAATCATTTCCTTATAATAATATATAACTAAAGAAATGACATAAATGAAATCATTTAACAAGAAACGGAGTAGGGAAAGGACTAACAGATGCCTAAGGGGCGACATTTTATACACTCGGAAAGCACTTCTCTACTGGCTCAAGGATGCAGTATGGAGTAGGTGAAGGATGAAGTAGCACTGAGAGGTGTGGGGTAAACCACATCAGCCAAGCCAGGCTCCGATGTGGAGGTAGGCATGCCTCCCGAGTGGGTTGGGTGGAAGGCACCGACTGACAAGGGTCCCCGATGCTTCTACTTTCTCTTGCAATAGGGGTGACTCGGAACTTGCTTAGGGGAATATGAGAGGAGATGAGAAAGAATTCCAGTTTGCTACAGACAATGAAAGAGCAGAGCGCTGGAAGAGAGACAACTGAAAGTGGGCGTGCTGAGATGCCAGATAAGTGCTTCCTTGCCTAGTTTCAGTTACCCGGCCTTAGAATAAACACACACTTGTATATATTATGTTTAGGGTTTTCCCAGACAGATAAGGGGACAAACAAACAAACAAACAAGTGCAGGAAAGTTAGAAAATTACCTGGAATATTACTGAACAATGAGGGATAAACCACAAACCTAAGGAAGAAGGTGGTAAAGAAAGGGTGTGCCCAGGGCCAGGCAATGAGAAGCCCATGCTGAAGAGTCATGATGGGGTGGGGGGAGCTAAGCAAGAAAGGAGAAAGAACAGGATACAAGAAAAACTCAAACTGGAAAAGCTTCCTCAGCAACTGTAGAAGGGAATCAGTTTCAGATTATAGCTAGAGAACTACAATAGGTCCTACATAAAGCAGCTGCCGATGTGAGACGGGGACATGCTTTGGCCATTCTATCAAATAATTACTATCACATCCACACACAGAATCCCCAGTGGATCCAAATCTCTTGGATCCTAACAATAGCCCTCACCAGTTTTGCAAACAACTTCTTGTAATTCACCTGATTGCACACTCACCAGATCTGCACAGCACACAGTGCACTGTACCCACTCCCAAACTGACCTTTCATCACCTAGCTTGGCTGCAAACATCTGTAACTAAACTGTTCTTTAAAGGAATTCAAGTCCCCTGGGAAAAAAAGCAACTCCTGTTTCTGCATAAACTGATGGAGACATAGCCAGGAAGGGCAAGTATATACCATTTCCCAAGAATAAGATCAGAGCTGAGCTTTTCCTCATAGGCATCTAGAATTTATTCTTCCTGGGGAAATAAACTCTTTCCATCGTATGTATTTCACCAAAGGTGGCAAGATTCTCAAATAGAAACTGCAAGGTGATCTACAATGTTGGCAACTCAAGGTGCTAAATGTCCCAATTATCCAGGCAGACTTCATGAGCAAGAGGACAAGTGAGTTGGTTTAGAAGTAACAGGTGGTCACAGCTGAGGATCTGAGGTGCCCATGTTGGGCCATGAGTAGTGAGCAGAGTTAAGGCATGGTAAAAAGAAAGTCATTCGAGAATTTTTGTTGCATGTGGAAATTTTCAGCCCTTCCCAGGGATTGTGTTTACTGAACTCCCAGACTGCCATCTTGGCTCGGTGGTGTCTTACTTGCTAACTTGACCAAAGACAACAACACAGATGGACTTTTAGATGTCCCTCACCCACTGATTATAAACCATACTCCATAAGAAGAGGGCAAAGTATAGTTTTGCCTTCCTGTACTATCTTTTGTAAATGGCCCTGTCTGATTATCTATAATGCTGCTTCTGTCATTAATAAGGGATGTACAATTGGTAGGGTATCAGATTCCAAAACAAGAACACATATGCTAAAACCTTCCTGGGCCTACAAAAGGGAAACACTGCTGATGCCCTTCACCATCCACAGGAAAAAGACATTCCATGAAGTTTAACGCACTGCCATTAGAATGTTTTCTGTAACATCAGGCAACTGACTTTGGGTATGTGCTAGTACGCTGTGACAAACACAGAGCCCTCTTTTCCACTGCTAACAGTTCAGTGCACCTTATGGTGCTGGAGATGTCTGCCAGATGGCAACAAGGCATGGACTGTTTATGGATCAAGAACAGTGTCACCGATGGAATGGAACAATGCAGAAAATGGCAAGTGAGTTCCCCCCTCTCAAACTTCCCTACAACCAATTTGGCACCGTCTATACATTTTTCATATGAAATAACACATTTTGAAAACTCATAGCTGATTGCAAGCCCTTTCTTAAATTAAATAATTCTCCAGTACCCTTGAAAGCAATGTTATATGAGGATTTCTGGCTAGAATTCACCAGAATCATAGGAAATTTAAATGTTTAGAGATATTTTTGAGGCTCTCTTAACCGATCTAAGATTTTCACTTTTCTTTTGGCACCACTTGTGGAGGAAATTGCAAGGAAAGACATGGGGAAAGGTCTTCAGTCATTTGTGTCCTTCACAACTTATCAAGGGATATAATTTTCCTTATAGTACTTTGTGAGGAAAGTCTGTTTTTCTTCAATAAAACTGTAGCAGAAAATAGTGAGCCAAATCTTTTTTCCTGAGACACGTGCAAGAAATCACTTCTCATGGTCCTGAACTGGCTGTGTTAGGGTGAGCCTTAAGCCAGATGACTTGGAAAGTTTATCAATAGCACCCACTTTTAATGGAAAGTGAAAAACATGCTTAATCAGAGTGTCTGATTTTCCATAAACACTACCATGTAAAAATTCCCTTACAGTATCAATCTTTCCTTAACTTCCCTCTTGTATCCCAAACATGTTATGACACTCATGGCTTTATACCAGTTACATGCCATATAGAAAATGCCATTTGGGAAAAGAGGCCTACACATACCTCAGACTCATGGGAAATGTGTGCAGAGCAGAACTTTAGTCAGTCTCAGCACTTCATTACCACCAGCTAAAGACTCAAGCTAGAAAAACATAGCAACTAGAGTTAGAATAAGACTATCTTAAAGAATTTGTAGAATTGACTGGCAATGTTTTTCAAGCGTATTTTAACTGCATGTCCACATTTATTAGTGAAAAAAAATCACAATGCATGAACAGTAAGGCAAGACATTGGAAAAAACAAACAACATTAGACCTGTGCAGGCCAAGACAACAGCTACATTTCAGCTCAGGATAATCTGAATGAGCATGATTAAGTAAAGGAGTTATTGGAATATATGAGGGTGTGGAAGGAATTAGGTGCAAAACCTGCCAGAATCTTATGTGAAATCCCTAGAGTTGGCAATTAGCCCATGAGATATATAGTGACTGTAGGGTCCCAGCTATGAAGATAAGGCTCAGATCATTGCTCCAGATTCTACATAAGGGATTGTGAAGATGGATTTTCAGGAACCTGAAAGTTAGCCAAGACAAACAAACAACAACAAAACAGAGAATGTAGGAAAAGCAAAGGTCAAGTACCCACAGACAGATATATGAAGCAAGGAGATTGACCTTTGGTACACACAGGTTTGAAGACAACAGACAAGGGTGACTTTCAGGTCTCACATGTTGGACAACTGTCATTACACCATTATGTAGGCAGCAGATAGCATTAATTTTGTTACATCAACACTATTATGTGACTGCAAACACAGAAACTGAAGAAATACTAAATATCCCTGCTCTGTGAATTTAAAACGTTGTTAGAGTTATTGGTCAGAGTCCTGGAGATCAACAAAATAATATAAGTTACTGTCATGCCCTTGGTTACCTCCCAGAATCTGAAGTTTAGACCCTATTGCCTATGATGACATGACACTTTGGACAAAGGACTGGAGGAATCAAGCTGAAAATGGCCTAAAATTCTCATCTCCAGGGACCAGTCCTCAAGAATCTGAAGGTGCTCACTAGGAAAGAATTCATGCCTAGCTAACTGCTTAGATGAGGCCATTAATCCTAGAGAAGAACCAGCTACCACCACTTTCCTAAACCACTATAATTTTTACCTGTGTTCTAAATATCTATCACTATAACCTTAGATCAGTAGTTCTCACATCTGAAGTTTTCCAGCAAATGGAGTTACAAAAATCTACAACTGGTCAAAATGCTGAGAACAATTGACTGTGGGGGTACCCAGTCCTAGCTGATACATCTACAACATAACTCCTACAACCAAAAATTCAAGGAACATCACAGAGGAGGTATGGAAACATAACAAAATCCAGAGGACCAGGACAACCCTGATAAGACATTGTCTTCTAGACATGACGGGGATGCCGCATCCACGAAATCTCAACAATATGGCTGCTCAAACACAACCAGCGACACCAGATAACATGACAGCACAGACTGGGGAAATCTCTTGGAAGAAATACAAGAAATTAATGGCTACTTAGAGAAGGTGAATCAGTCTTCTCCAGGGACCAGCTACTAAGTTTTTCCAATACCAAGTAGTCATCCCTAAACAGAATACACATAAGAGAAGCACTAAATCGGCTCACGAAGCTGTATATATGTTAAGATATACATATGATATATACATATATGTAACAATAATTAAAGAGGAAGATGTCATGAATTTGGCAGAACTCGGGAAAAGGGGGGAGTTATAGGAAGGAGGGAAGGGAGAGAAATGATGTAAATACAGTACTCATATATTAATTTCTCAAAGAAAATTTAAAGAGTATGCTCTTTAAAAAAAACAGAAAACACTAAACACTATGCAAAAGAGTTGATTGCAAAAATTGGAAGCAGGAAATAGGGTTGGGGAGCATCTCTCAAAAATTCAAAGACCAGGGCCCTCTGAAAAGAGCAATATACCAAGAAGGACTACCACAGCCTTCCCCAGAGATGATCACTGAAGTTTGAAGGTGAAACTAAGTTAAAGACACATGGTGGCTTTGTTCTCCTAGCAGCTCTGGGTACCCTAAGTTGAGACACTGACAGTCTCCATCTCTCTACTGAGGCATTTTTACTATATTTTTCCACGACCAAAGTTTAACATCCAAATCTATAGCATCAGCCTCTATACCTTTTCTAAGAAATACTACAAATAGTTATTGCCGAATTGGACATGAGCCTGAAAGTAAAATGTGCTTTCCATCCAAATACAAAATAAATTCCTGGCCAGGGACCTGGATTCTAAAGCACAGTAGAGAATAAGTGCTTACAGGAGGACCCCATGAACTGCAGACACAAGTGAACTGTAGAGAAAAGAAAAACTAAGGGTGGGGTTATCTCTCTGACAAGCTAGAGACCCAAGTCAGGGTAGGCTCCTGGGAGGATATGAGGGGACTCAAGCAGAGACTCATAGTAACAGAGGCTGTAGAGACTAAAGAGGACACCCTCTAACTAGACTAGCCTCCTAGTAAAGGGAGGGGAACTCCAACCCACCCACAAAAACGTCGACCCAAAATTTACCATGACTATAAGTTGTGCATGGATAAAGATAGAGCAGTTAGAGAAGAGAGAGAGGGAATACTCAACCAATGCCTGGACGAACCAAAGACCTACCCTATGGGAGAGTGGGAGAGCGCCAACCCCTGATACTATGAATAATGCTCTGTTAAGCTTGCAGACAAGAGCCTGACAGAGTTGTCTTCTGAGAGACTCGACTCCTGAGGGCCTCAAAAAAGATGCTGAGATTCACAACCAAACACAGGGCAATGCGTAGGGAGTCTTGTAGAAAAGTGGGAGGAAAGAGAAAAGGACCTGGAGGTGATAAGAGTGCCACAAGAAGACCAACATGGCCAACTATTCAGGGCCCAGAGGGAATTGCTGAGACTGAAACATCAACAAAAGACCATGCATGAACTGAACCTAGGCTCCCTACAAAGAGGTAGCTGATGGATTGCTTAGGCTTCATGTAGGTCCTCTAGTAAGGGAAGTGGGGTCCCCATCTGACACAGACTCACTTGCCACCTTTTTGATCACTTTACTCTGGTGGGACTGCCTTGCGAGGCCACAGAGAAATAGGACAGACTCAGTCCTTGATGAACTGGGGTGGATGGAAAAGGGAGCTCCCCTTCTTTGAGAAATAGGGGAGGGAGAGAAAGGGAGATGGAGACTGGGAGAGGAGGAAGACTGGGGCTGCAACTAAAATGTTAAGTGAATTAAAAAAAATAGTGGCCAAATGCAGAGAGTAAGGAAACATCCAAACAATGCCTGACCCAAACTCAGAGCCATCCCACGGAAGACAGCCAACCCCTGACACTATTAACGATATTCTGATATGCTCACAGACAGAAGCCTAGCATAGCTCCTCTGAGAGGCACCACTCAGCAGAAGATCAAAACAGATGCTGAGACTCACAGCCAAACATTGGGCAAAGCATAGGGAGTCTTGCGAAAAAATATAAATAAGAATAGGAGGACCTGGAAGTGACAGGAGCTCCACAATAAGACTAAAAGAGCCAACTAACCAGGGGCCAGAGAGGCTTGTGGAGACTGAAGCACCAATGAAGGATCATCCATAGACAGGACATAGTCTCCCTACACAGATGTAGCAGATGGATAACACAGGGTTAATGTGGGTTCCCTAGTAAGGGGAGCCAGGACTGACAGTGACATGGACTCTGTTACTTGTTTTTTTTTTTTTTTTTTTATCACTCCCTCATGGTGGGGATGCCTCACCAGGCCTCGTGGGGCAGGGACAATCTCACTTCAGGTGTGATTTGATGAACTGGGGTAGGAGGGGGGCTCCCATTTTCAAAGAAATATGGGAGGAGGGGTGAGGGAAGAGGAAGGAAGGATGAGACTGGTAGAAGAAGAGGGAGGGGGCAAAGATGGAAATGTATTAATTAATTAAATGGACCTCAGCATAAAACCAGATTCACTAAATCGGTTAGAAGAAAAAGTGGGGAAGAGCCTAGAACTCAATGGCACAGGAGACAACTTCCTGAACAGAACACCAACAGCACAGGCTCTAAGAACAACAATCAATAAACAGGACCTCATGAAACTGAAAAGCTTCTGTAAATCAAAAGACACTGTCGTCAGAACAAAACGACAGCCTACGGACTGGAAAAGGATCTTCACCAACCCTATATCTGACAGAGGGCTGATATCCAGAATATATAAAGAACTAAAGAAGTTAAAAAGCAGCAAATCAAGCAAACTGATTAAAAAATAGGGTACAGAGCTAAACAGAGAATTCTCAGTAGAGGAATACAGAATGGCAAAGAAACACTTAAAGAAATGTTCAACGCCCTTAGCCATCAGAGAGATGCAAATCAAAAAGACCCTGAGATTTCACCTGACACCCACCAGAATGGCTAAGATCAAAAACTCAAGTGACAACACATGCTGGAGAGGTTGTGGAGAAAGGGGAACCCTCCTCCATTGCTGGTGGGAATGTAAACTTGTACAACCACTTTGGAAATCAATCTGGCGCTTTCTCAGACAATTAGGAATAGTGCTTCCTCAAGATCCACTCCTAGGCATATATCCAAAAGAGGCTCAAGTACACAACAAGGACATTTGCTCAACCATGTTTGTAGCAGCTTTATTCGTAATAGCCAGAATCCGGAAACAACCCAGATGTCTCTCAATTGAGGAATGGATACAGAAATTGCGGTACTTTTACACAATGGAATACTACTCAGCAATTAAAAACAAGGAAATCATGAAATTTGCAGGCAAATGGTGGGATCTAGAAACGATCATCCTGAGTGAGGTATCCCAAAAGCAGAAAGACACACATAGTATATACTCACTTATATAAACCTATAAGATAGGATAAATATACTGAAATCTATCCACCTAAAGAAAATAAACAAGAAAGAGGACCCAGGGTAAGATGATCAATCCTCACTTAGAAAGACAAATGGGATGGACATTGGATGTAGGAGCAAACGAGTAACAGGACAGGAGCCTACCACAGAGGGCCTCTGAAAGACTCTACCTAGCAGTGTATCAAAGCAGATATTAAGACTCATAACCAAACCTTCGGCAGAATGCAGGGAATAAAAAAAAAAAAAGAAAGAAAAAGGAGGGGGGCGGTGGGAGTTAATACAACCTGGAGAGGACAGGAGTTCCACAAGGACCAAATATATCTGGGCACAGGGGCCTTTTATGAGACTATTTCTCCAAACAAGGACCATGAATGGATGCAACCTAGAGCCCCTGCTCAGATGTAGCCCTTGGTAGCTCAGTATCCAAGTGGGTTCCCTAATAAGGGGAACAGGGACTGTTTCTGACATGAACTCAATGGTGGGCTCTTTGACCCCCGCCCCCAAGAAGGAGCAGCCTTGCTAGGCCACAGAGGAGGACTTTGCAGCCAGTCCTGAAGATACCTGATAAAACAGTATCAAGATGTAAGGGGAGAAGGTTCTCCCTTATCAGTGGACTTGGAAAGGGGCAGGGAAGAGATGAGGGTGGAAGGATGGGATTAGGAGGGAAAGAGGGAATGGGATACAGCAGGGATACAAAGTTAACAAACTGTGACTAATATTAAAAAAATAAAAATTAAAAAATCTAACAAAAATAATTAATTAATTAAATAATTAACATTAATTAATTGATTGACTGATTAAAAAACAGTGGCCAAATGAAATAATTCCTAATCATATTCTGCTATCTTCATAGATTTGTTCCTTGTCCAGTCATCATCAAAGAGGCTGCCTCTGGCAGCAGATGGAATCAGGAGCAGAGACCCACAGCCAGACATTACATGGAGAGAGAATCTACATTGGAGGTTTCCATCAGGTCCCACGTTTTGGAGCTAGGGGAACACTGCAGAAGAATAGGAGGAACGACTGCAGGACTCAGAGGGGATGGAGGATGCTAGCAGAATATGGCCCAGTGGATGGACTAAGCAGGGTTCATATGGGCTCATATTGGTCTGCACCTGGTCCACTGCGGACCTGCTTTCGCTGTTAGCTTGCTGTTTGCGCAGGACTCCTAACTGTGGGAACTCGTGTGTCTCTCTTTTCCCTGCTCTTGGGACCCTTTCCTCATATTGGGTTGCTTTATTTAGCCTCAAGGTGAGGGCTTTTGCCTTGTCCTAATGTATTTTGCTTGTTGTGTTTGTTTTTTGTCTCCTAGAGCTTGCTCCTTTCTGGAAAGAAACAGAGGGGAGTAGACCCAGAGAAGAGGGGAGATGGGAGAAAGATGAGGGAGTGAAAGAAAGGGAAACTGTGATTCGGATGTAATGTATGAGAGAAGAATCTATTTTCAAGTATATATATATATATATATATATATATATATATATATATATATATATATATGTATGTATGTATTATATTTTCAAGTACATATATACACTTTCAAGAATATACTTTCATATATATATATATATATGAACAGGGACAAAAAGGGCTTCTAGAAAACTCCATCTGAAAAAATTACAGACATTTTTAGAAAGCAATGAAATAGGGATGGTGAGATGGCTCAGTGAGTAAAGGTGTTTGCCACTGATCCTGGTGATCTGAGTTTGATCCCCAGAATAAGAGAACTGACTTTCACAAATTATCTTCTGATCTCCATACATATCGGTGGTGCACAAAATATGTCAATACATGTACATGAGCGCACACACACACACAGAGAATATATATATATATATATATATATATATATATATATATATATTTATATATTTTAAAGGCAATAGAACAGATAAAATGCTGGAAGCATATTGCAGGACTGTAAGAAAACCAATATATTCTGGAGTTTTTATTCTTTTTTCTACACTGTAGATGAATCCCAGGGCCTTGGGCATGATGTTCATGCTTTTTGCCATTGATCTATATCATGATCCTTTGAACTTTTCTTAGAGACCCACTCGCTAATGAAATATCTAAAATACCTCCACAGGGAGAGATTTAAAATACCAAGGAAAAATTGAGGTAAACATTACAGGATGGAAATACCTCCTGTGCTCACAGATCAGCAGAATGAATATTGCAAGAAATGACCATCCTACCAAAAACAACAACATAAGCAGTGCCATCCCTCATCAAACCCCAGTGTCATTCTTTACAGGAATAGGAAAAACAATTGTAAAACTCATATAAAAGCCAAAATAATTCAGATCAAAAAGAACCATCCTGGCAGTTAAGTTTCATGGTTTCATATTATATGAAAGTGTCAAGGTAAACAAAACAAAACAAAACAAAAACAGGATGGTATTACCACAGAAACAAACATGTAGATGAATGGCGCAGACCCAGACATAAACTCATACAGCCTTGTCTGGGCTGGGCAGAACTGGGAGCTTTTCTCAGACTAGCTAGCACACATAAGCTTAAGGTGAATACCAGGAAAATACATTGCTACTCTATGACAGGGAAAATCTGCATAATAGGACGCAATACTTGAGAGCTAGGTGACTAAGGAATTCTCTCCTTATAAAATTAATATTTAGAGAGCAAAATAATGCATGAGTTGAGTACAGTTTACTTACTTTCTTTCTCAAGTTACCAGGAATCTATATGAGTTAAGCCCAAAGCAGCTGATCAAAGGTGCACAGACCTTTCTATATGTGACTAGAAGAGAGTGGAACAGACCCAGGAGTCTAACTATACAAGACAGAAATGTACTAAGGCCCTCAAAAACATACTTTAACCATTCCTACCTAGTCTGTGAAAAAATATATTCAAAAATAGGTAATCTGAACATTGTTCTGTATGCACTTCTGTTTCCAACATTGGTTATGCCTGTGAGTTGGATTCTCGCAGGCTCATAGCATGGCTGAGTCTGGATGGTGTTCTGCAAGACATGTAACAAAATGCTGTTGGATTAGAAAGTTGTGTCTCCCAAAGTAACTGAAAAGCAGGATCTGTAGAAACCTTACAAAACAACATGAAAAGAAATTCAAGTCTCCCTGTTCCATCAATAAGAAAAACAGAAAACAAACAAAAAAATCAGTGTCTCTAATCTCGTTAGCTACTTAAGAGGAAATATCTGATCTTCTATGCCTTGCTCCTCTTACCATATGAACATACCACATTATCTAAAACATCCAAGGGCAGCAAAGATATGTTGGTTTATTTTAGGATTTATTTGCCTGTTGAGAAATAGTTATATTTTAGTTTGTCTGAGATTCCTGTCCTATGAATAAATGTGAAAATCACTGAGGAATTTTTATATATAGTAACAAAATGAGTTAAGAATAATTTACCATTGCCTGCGTCCCAAAATATAGCTCTTCATCCCAATAGTATAAGATATGTTTAATAAATATTTCTACTGAATCCCCTTGAAGAAACATCCCTATATAGTGTTCAACTATGTAAGGCTACCATTCTACTGCTAGCCAACTGGCTCATTAGTCAGGAATCAATCAGTTTCATCGGTTCAAGAATGCACCTTAGGAGGTGGGGCAGGGATAATCACATTAACACAGAAACAAAGTTAAAAAGTTAGAGATTCCCAGAAAAATGACAGAGATGAAATACTAGAAGAAGCAGAGGTAAGGATGAAGTAATGGCCTCAAAACTGATGGCACCTTGATCTTTGCCACCAGGGTTCTTGTGAATAGTAGTTTTGGAGGAAGCAAGGAACACAGAAAGCTGAATCTGCACCTTATGCAATTGTGGTCTGTCTTCCTACCACAGGGCACAGCACTTGAAAGGTCTGTGTATTTATACCCATTTAAAAATCATTTTGGATGGGGATTGAACATTTTAGTTAGGGTCCTCTCTTTTGCTTAGTTTGTTTAGATGTACAGATTTTAGTGGATTTATTCTATATTGTATGTTTATATGAGTGAGTATATACCATGCGTATCTTTTTGCTTCTGGGACAACTCACTCAGGATGATCCTTTCCAGGTCCCACCATTTACCTGCAAATTTCATGATTTCCTTATTTTTCATTGCTGAGTAATACTCCATTGTATAGATGTACCATAGTTTCTGCATCCATTCTTCAGTTGAGGGGCATCTGGGTTGTTTCCAGCTTCTGGCTATTACAAATAAAGCTGCTACAAACATGGTTGAGAAAATGTCCTTTTTGTGTACTTGTGCCTCTTTTGGGTATATGCCTAGGAGTGGTATGGCTGGATCTTGAGGAAGCGCTATTCCTAGTTGTCTGAGAAAGCGCCAGATTGATTTCCAGAGTGGTTGTACCAGTTTACATTCCCACCAGCAGTGGAGAAGGGTTCCCCTTTCTCCACAACCTCTCCAGCATGTGTTGTCCCTTCCCCATCCTGAAAGGCAAAGAGGATGGACATCAGAAGAAAAAGAAAATAGGAAACAACCTCGGAACCTGCTACAAAGGGCCTCTGAAAGCCAGAAGAAAACAGGAAACAACCTTGAAACCTGCCACAGAGGGTCTCTGAAAGCTTCTGCAGTATAGACCGTCAAAGCAGATGCTGAGCCTGATGGACAACTGATGGGCAGAGTGAATGGAATTCTATGTAAGAAGTGGGAAATAGTAAGAGCTGGAGGGGACGGGAACTCCACAAGGAGAGCAACAGAACAAGATAATTTGAACACAGGGAACTTCCCAGAGACCCATACTCCAACCAAGGACTATTCGTGGAGATGA
The DNA here is from genome assembly GCF_907164565.1 of Psammomys obesus. Lineage (NCBI taxonomy): Eukaryota > Metazoa > Chordata > Mammalia > Rodentia > Muridae > Psammomys > Psammomys obesus. The sequence goes on from NW_026587556.1 coordinate 6,678,321, forward strand.
CCAGGAACCCCTGCACAGGTGTAGCCCATGGCAGTTCAGTGTCCAAGTGGGTTACATAGTAATGGGAAGAGGGACTGCCTCTGACATAATCTGATTGGCCTGCTCCTTGATCACCTCCCCCTGAGGGGGGAGCAGCCTTATCAGGCCACAGTAGAGGACAATGCAGCCACTTTTGATGAGAACTGATAGACTAAGATCAGAAAGAAGAGGAGAACCTCCCTTATCAGTGGACTTGGGGAGTGGCATGCATGCAGAGAGGGGAGGGAGGGTGGGATCTGGAGGGGAGGAGGGAGGGGCTTATGAGGGGATACAAAATGAATAAAGTGTAATTAATAAAAAAAAGAGATGAAAAGAAAAAAAATACTGAACTTTTAGAGCATAAAAAAAAACCATACCAAAAAAAAAACACCACAGGGAGAGATTGCATACACTCTTGTAGAAATAATGAGTTGCTTTTAAAGGTAATGATATGTGTTATTTTTGCTCATCTTGCTTGGCTAGACCTTTTCATCCATATTCTGAATTCTGTTTCCTTAAAAGAGTTATGTCAACTTCATATTTTTTTCTATAATGCTTTGTTCAAAAATTTAACATTGTTTAATAAAATTTTTTCTATAGGGAAAAAAATAAAAAAATAAAAATCATTTTTTACTAGATTATCATTTTCCCAAACCATTTCTGTGAAACAGTGACATAAACAGTAAATAGAATTGTCTCTTTCTGAGCACCTCCACTTAGACACACAAATCCACAGACACAACATACAATATGCCTCTTTTCACGCCAAGAAGTTTGAGAAATCAAGTTCAACAGCCTATTTTAATTGCATTCTTCAAAAATCGAAAGGATTAACAGGGCAGTGGTGGCACACACCTTTAATCCCAGCACTAAGGAGGGACAGGCAGGTAGATCTCTGAGTTTAAGGCTAGCCTAGACTACAGAGTGAGTTCCAGGACAGCCAGGGATAAATCAGAGAAGCCCTGTCGAAAGAAAGAAGGAAAGAAAGAAAGAAAGAAAGAAAGAAAGAAAGAAAGAAAGAAAGAAAGGAAGGAAGGAAGGAAGGAAGGAAGGAAGGAAGGAAGGAAGGAAGGAAGGAAGGAAGGAAGGAAGGAAGGAGAAAAGAACAAAAACAAAACAAAAAAAAGGCTTAATGAATTTTCTTTTAATTTTTTTATTTTTAATTTTTTATTAATTACACTTTATTCGCTTTGTATCCCCCCTATAGCACCCTCCTTCCTCCTCTCTGAATCCCTCCCTTCCTCTCCTTCTCCACCCATGCCCCTCCCCAAATCCACTGATAGGGGAGGTCTTCTTCCTTCCTTCTGATCCTAGTCTATTAGGTCTCATCAGGAGTGGCTGCATTGTCTTCCTCTGTGGCCTGGTAAGGCTGTTCCCCTATTAGGGTGAGGTGATCAAAGAGCAGGACAATCAGTTCATGTCAGAGGCAGTCCTTATTCCCCTTACTATGGAACCCACTTGGATACTGAACTGCCATGGGCTACATCTGTGCAGGGGTTCTAGGTTATCTCCATGCATGGTCCTTGGTTGGAGTATCAGTCTCAGGAAAGACCCCTGTGCTCAGATTTTTTGGTTCGGTTGCTCTCCTTGTAGAGCTCCTGTCCTCTCCAGATCTTACTATTTCCCACTTCTTTTATAAGATTCCCTGCACTCTGCCCAACAATTGGCCATAAGTCTCAGTATCTTCTTTGATAGTCTGCAGGGCAGAGCCTTTCAGAGGCCCTCTGTGGCAGGCACCTAACTTGTTCCCAGTTTTCTTCTTCTTCTGATGTCCAGCCTCTTTACCTTTCTGGGTTCAACCACTCTGGAAATCAATCTGGCGCTTTCTCAGACAACTAGGAATAGCGCTTCCTCAGGATCCAGCTATACCACTCCTAGGCATATATCCAAAAGAGGCTCAAGTACACAATAAAGACATTTGCTCAACCATATTTGTAGCAGCTATATTTGTAATAGCCAGAAGCTGGAAACAGCCCAGATGCCCCCCAACTGAGGAATGGATACAGAAATTGTGGTACATCTACACAACGGAATATTACTCAGCAATAAAAAACAAGGAAATCATGAATTTTCAATCTCAAAGAGGCCTACAGTTTTTAAAATGATATTTCTCAAATTAGTTTAGTCAGAATTTCCTTTAAAAAGCACACCAATTAATTTTTCTCAGAAAAAACACCACAGAACAATCTGAGAACATCTTTGTCTTTCTTCAGATCTGTCCAGGCACAACCATCAAGTTTGACATCCAGAAGGCTCTGTGGGTATGAGTCTTCATTTTCTCCCATCTTCATTTTACAGATTAACTCATCTATTCTATGTCATTTCAATATTATCTGTTCATGCGATAATCATTTTTTAAATTTTATACTATTCCCTAAAAAAAGGCTTTGGATAAATGCCAAAAAAAAAAAAATGTTGCAAATTAGTTTACTCTAGTGTATCCCCTTGTAGCTCAGCTTTTAAAAATAGGAGTGCTGATTATTCAGAAAGGTTATTTTTTTTTTTGCAACTATGAAATCTTGTTAATCAGATATCATTAAGAGAGAAAGATATCCACAAGAACGAAATAGTTTATATTCTTAGAAAATTCTCTACATATGCTATTAATAAAAATTTTGAGGCTACAGTGTAGCTCAGTGGTGGTAGTTGCTAAAATACACTTTGGTTTGATCTTAGCACCACACACACACACTCACACATGCATGGACATACGCACACACACGAATGCATGCACACACATACATTCACACTAATTACTTCATGTCCTACACTGTTTTGCTTCTGAGGTTCTGAGGCTTTTTTTTTTTATCTCCTCTTGACTTTCACATCCTTGTAGGTCATTTATTACTGTCCTCTTTATTCTAAATAGTAGGTGATTTAGCTAAAACTCTGAAAGCCCAGTAAATCTTTTCAGTCCCTTTTAAAGGAGAAGGGTTCATCTCCCCTTAACAGATCTCTTACTGTAAAGAGACGGACCATCTGGAATTGCACAAATGGCTATTAGTTAAGTGGTTACTGTGTGTGCCAGACATGACGCTAAGTTCATCTTATGAATCATCTTGTTGATCAGCACAGTCACATGCTATCTAGGTCATTATACATTTACTCTATTCAGGAAGTGGACACACCAGAGAGAAGCAGCTTCCCGACATTTTTGCTGGCAGCAACCTCCCAGAACTCAGGTTCTCTCCTACCCTGAGGCTGGGAAACACACTCTGATTGCATTTCTGGCTCTACCTAATATTGCTGGATAACTAATATATGAGCATAACCAATATAATATTCTTTATAGGAGTTTCATGGCCCCATCCAAATAATTTCACAACAGCCAACCTCTGCCTCAGGTAAGGGTCCTCAAACCAGCCAACTAACCTCTTTCCAGCCTTGTGCTGTAGCTCGCTTTTTAGAGCCCCAATACCACCTCTTCTAAGCTAAAAGGTTTCTACTTTGCCTGGATCCAATTTTTATTTCTTTTTTCCTAAATGTTCTGGACTTGGCAACAAGGGACCAAGATTCTGCCACTAATTTACTGTATGGCCTTGGGAAAAATCACGTAACTCATCAGGTCAAAGCTTCCTCAGGTATAAATTTGAAGTATTAGACTAGTTCCTCTTAACTGTATACCTTTGTGATTTTAAGATCAAGTATGAAATCTGGAGAGGAGAATTGCTTGAGGGGGAAAAAAACATTGAAAAGAAAAAACATGGCCTAGCCTAGAGATCTTTCTAAGTTTTTTTTTTTTTTCCTAAAAGTTCAGGGCTATTTCATACATGTTCAAATTTACTTAGAGACACTGCAAATGATGCTATTTCAAACTGGCATGATGGTGCATGACTGCAATCTCAGCAATCAGAAGACTGAGGCAGGATAACTGCTGCAAGTTTGAGGCCTGCCTGGGCTACATAGCAAGATCTTGTATCAAGGACGATGACGATGACGATCAACTGTGGACATTTTATAAGGTAAGGAACCAGAAAGCCCTCATACACAATATTTAAACAGGGCTCCATGGCTCACAACACCTTCCTTATGTATAAATAGAACATAACCTTTACAACCACTAACTCCGTAATGTATTTCTTTTGGCTGGGAGTTAACTCTGTGAGACTCTGTAGAACACTGACTTTTTCTTTATGTTATTGAAGAAAGTCATGCTATTATGTAATGACAAGGGTCCTTGAGCACTCAATCTAATTATTACTGTGGGTTTTTTTGTTTGTTTGCTTTTGCAGATATTTATGACTCCCATTCACTGACCACCTACTATCGGGGCTGGCTCCATGTTTGATCATTTACATATGCAATCTCTTTCTTTCAAAAAGCCGACAGGGTATGTATAATTACCCAGCTTTTCTCATAAGAGAAGGCCGTAGGGAGTTCACTCTTTGGATGGGGCCATAAAACTAGGATGAAAAGCCAAGCTTGCAAACCTGCTCTGCCATTCTGCCCTGAAACCTCAAATCATGAACCTATTCACTGTTTGAGCACAGTCACAAGACCTATTGAATCCATATTATGCTAAGTCTCACAGCAGTCTTACCAACTAGATGCCATCATTATCTCCATTAGGTAGGTATACAAACTGAAGCATACAGAAATACAACTTGTCCAGAGTTACATAGCAGGAAAGATTCAAGCTCACCTTGATTCTTACCTGCAAACCACCTAAAATCTGGTAGAAGCTTGAGAGCTAGAAGGAAAATATCCATTTTTTTTTGTAGTTCCACAAAATAATATCTAATGAATCTTACTGATAAGGAGACGTTTATCTAGAATTACAAACAACTACTGAAATCCTTTCATTTCTACTATTTTCCACACACTCACACACATTACAGAAATGTACAAAGAAAATGACCTCTCTGACTGGAACATATTTCAGTATTCCCAGCCCATCCCAATTGGGTCAGCTTTCCACAGTTTCTTTTCTTTATGGGAACTATGAATGCCAACAATGATCGCAAAGATGACGATGACAATGATGATCATGGCAGAAACAAGAAATTCTAGACTCAACTGTTTCTACCGTTAGGTACTATACCACTTTGGAGACAACACTTTATAACTTAAATATCAAAAGTTCATTTATAAAGATAAAAGCCATTGATCCCTTTAAGACCCTAAAACTTGGTATTTTCTTATTGACAATGATTGTACATAATGTTGTAATCCTGAACTGAGATACTTAACAAATATTTTGTCAAAGAAATGAGATAGGCTTGAAAATGGAGAGTGGAAATAATATATTGCCAATTGTAAAATGTTTTAAATATCATAAAGTTCATTTTAAACTTTAATTCTAAATAAACACGTTGATGTAGTAAACACTCACTGTGTTGGAGTGTTTAAAAATTTATACGTAGAATCAAATTCTCCATTGCAACATTAATTTTCCAGTGCCTTTTCAATAGCATCTTAAGAAAACACACACTAAAAGATGGATGCCTTACAATAGCAGTGCGTTGGAGCCAGGGTAATGAGTTTTATGTCAATGTTTCCATTTAAGACACTTTTTTTAGCAGTTTAATGACCAGACTATAAAAAATGTGACTAAGTGGAACCTGGCAACTGCATTCTTAGTAACATTAAAAAAAAAAACTGCAAATAAACTAAAAGTAATGGCTTTCCATTGGGTGATTTTTAAATATAGTTTTTAGGAACATACACTGTTAAGGAAAGTCATATAAAACTTTTGTTCAACTGGATTCATAAGTATATTTTGGAAGTGTATTGCCAAATGCATTGAGTCAAGTCTTTCTCTATAAAATGGTGTGTTATTTAAGATAGGCTGACATGTTCTTTCTTACTGAATACAGAATGCCTCAGGAAGATTGGTGCTGTTCTACAGCTATTCATCACAACATTTGGGAGTTCAGAGATTTGTACAGTATGACATACTAAGAAACAGTAATAAGATCAAATGGGAAATGATGCTTCATTTAAAAGCTCCTGATAACTGTAGAATTGGGAAGATCAGTCAGGAGGCAGAGTCACTACATTCAGCTTGTGTCAGTTTGATTAAGTGTGAGTTTGTGGGACCCAAGCAAGTATTTAACCTCACAGTGGCTTAATCATCTCATTTCATTAAAAATATTATTTTATTTAACCTGTCTGTGTGTTCTGCCTGTATGTAGAACCCTGTGTGTGCCTGGTGTGCACAGAGGACCAAAGAGGTTGTTGAATCTCCTGGAACTGCAGTTACTGATGGTCTTGAGCTGTTATCTGGGTGATAAAACTCCAGCCTGGGGGTCTCTGTAAGAGTCCACTGCTCTTAACTGCAGAGTCATCTCTCTATCCCCAAACTGATAACAGTATGATACAGTATCTATTTCATGGGTCCATTTATGTAAAAATTTATTTCTTAGAGCAAACGACATTAAACCAGGAATTTTAAAACTTGATTTATTTAAATATAAAATATTTTTATATTTTTTTATTTTTTATAATTTATTCACTTTATATTCCAATTGTAGCACCCTCTCTCCCTCTTCCTGCCCATCCTCCTCCCCTAATCCACTAAAAGGGGGAGTCCTTCTTCCCTACAGTCTGATCCTCCTATAAAGTCTCATCAGAAGAGCCTGCATCTTCTAACCTCTGTGGCCTGGCAAGGCTGTCCACCAGGGGGGGAGTGATAAAAGAGCAGGCAATTGAGTTTATGTCAGAGACAGCCCCTGCTCTGTGGGATCCATATGGAAACTGAGCTGCCTATGGACTACATCTGAGCAGGGGTTCTAGGTCCTCTCCATGCATGGTCCTTGGTTGGTGCAGCAGTGTCTCCAGTACCCCTGGGCCCAGATTTTTTTGCTTTGTTGGTCTCCTTGTGGAACTTCTGTCCTCTCTGGGTCCTTCTATCCACACACCCGCCCCTTCTTCCATAAGACTCCTGCACTCTGCCCAAACTTTGGCTGTGATTCTTTTCTGCATCTTCTTCGAGCCTCTGCTAGGTAGAGTCTTTCAGAGGACATCTATGGTAGGCTCCTGTCCTGTTCCCTCTCTTCCACCACTTCAGGTGTCTATCCTGTTTGCCCTTCTGAATGAGAATTAAGCATTCTTCCTAGGGTCCTCCTTGCAAGTTAGCTTTTTAGATCTGTGGATTTTAGTATGATTATCCTATATTATAAGGCTAATATCCACTTATAAGTAAGCATATACCATGTGTGTCTTTCTGGGTCTGGGTTACCTCACTCAGGATGATCTTTTCTAGTTCCATCCATTTGCCTGCAAATTTCATGATTTCCTTGTTTTTAATAGCTGAGTAGTATTCCATTGTATAAATGTACCACAATTTCTGTATTCATTCCTCAGTTGACAGACATCTAATTTGTTTCCAGTTTCTGGCTATTACAATTAAAGCTGCTATGAGCATAGTTGAGCAAATGCCTTTACTGAATGGTGGAGCATCTTTTGGGTATATGCCCAGGAGTGGTATGGTTGGGTATTGAGGTAGCACTATTCCCAATTTTCTGAGAAAGTACCAAATGGATTTCTAAAGTGGTAGTACAAGTTTGTGCTCCTACCAGTAACAGAGGAATGTTCCCCTTTCTTCACATCCTCTCCAGCATGTGTTGTCACTTGAGGTTTTTATCTTAGCCATTCTGATGGGTGTAAAATGGAATCTCTGCATCATTTTGATTTGCATTTCCCTGATGACCAAGGACGTTGAACATTTCTTTAAGTGTTTCTCTGCCGTTCGATATTCCTCTGTTGAGAATTCTCTATTTAGCTCTGTATCCCATTTTTAATGGATTATTTGGTTTGCTGGTTTTAATTACTTGAGTTCTTTATATATTCTGAATATTAGCCCTCTGTCGGATGTAGGGTTAGGGAAGATCTTTCACCAGTCTGTAGGCTGTTATTTTGTCAAGGCAAAGCCACACAATGGAAAAAAGACAGCATCTTCAACAAATGGTGCTGGTCTAACTGATGTTTACATGTATAAAAATGCAAATAGATCCATATTTATCACCCTGCACAAAATTAAAGTCCAAGTGGATCAAAGACCTCAACATAAAACCAGACACTAAATCTGTTAGAAGAAAAAGTAGGGAAGAGCCTTGAACTCATTGGCACAGGAGAAAATGTCCTGAACAGAATAGCAATAGCTCAGTCTCTAAGATCAACAATTAATAAATGGGACCTCACGAAACTTTGAAAAGCTCTGTAAAGAATAGGATACTGTTAATTTTTTATATTTTTATATAATTACAATGCTTTATTTAACAGTTGCAGGTGATCCCATGAGTCAAGTGGTGGATATCCAGGACCCGGCAGCAAGATCAGCGCAACCTCCTAGCTTCTCTTTCTGACTCCAATAGGGTAAGCACATCAACCTCTTGAATGGGGGCCTTTGGCGTTTCGGATAATAGAGCGGCTGGTGTCATCCATAAATTCTTTGCGAAGGGGTTCTGCCCAGCACTTTAGTTACCCTAGCCAGCTAATCTCCTTAGATGCTGAAAAAGCATTTGATAAAATCCAACATTCATTTATGTTTAAAGTCCTGGAAAGATCAGGACTTACAAGGCACATATCTAAACATAGTAAAGGCGATAGACAGCAAGCCCTATAGTCAACATCAAACTAAATGAAGAGAAACTTAAAGCAATCCCACTGAAATCAGGAACAAGGTAAGGCTGCCCACTCTCTCCATATCTCTTCAACATAGTACTTGAAGTCCTAGCTAGAGCAATAAGACAACTAAAGGAGATCAAGGGGATACAAATGGGAAAGGATTAAGTCAAAATATCACTATTTGCAGATGATATGATAATACATGAGTGACCCCAAATATTCAACCAGAGAACTACTTCAGCTAATAAACACCTTCAGCAAAGTGGCTGGATACAAAATCAACTTCAGTGTCCAAGTGGGTTACATAGTAATGGAAAGAGGGACTGCCTCTGACATAATCTGATTGGCCTGCTCCTTGATCACCTCCCCCTGAGGGGGGAGCAGCCTTACCAGGCCACAGTAGAGGACAATGCAGACACTTTTGATGAGAACTGATAGACTAAGATCAGAAAGGAGAGGAGAACCTCCCCTATCAGTGGACTTGGGGAGTGGCATGCATGCAGAAAGGGGAGGGAGGGTGGGATCAGGAGGGGAGGAGGGAGGGGCTTATGGGGGGATACAAAATGAATAAAGTGTAATTAATAAAAAATTTAAAAAAAGAAAAATAAATAAATAAAAAGAAAAAAAAAGAAATCAGTGGCCCTCTTGTATACAAAAGACAATTTTTATACAATGAAAATTTCTCTAAATTATTATTATTAGTTATTAGTGATTGTATATTTGGGAAAGATGGTTGATTTGATTTGCTAATTCCCTAAAATGAGGAATAGCAAGTCACTTACAATCATGTCAACCTCTGTGTCACTACCAAACATCCTATTAAGATGCCTAACAAAAAAAAAAAAAAAAAACCAACAATGTTTCCAGTATTACATTCAACAATGATGCACTGTGGTCATAGAGGGGAAGAGCTCAGTGGTAAAATATTTACCCAGCATGCAGGAAACCCAGAAGAACAAAGAAGGGTATGGGACGGGGGAGTTGACAAAGATTATATTAAATGCAGACTGGTCAAAACACACTAGGAGGGTTCAAACACATGTTTCAGTTTTAATTTAAGAAGAAAATGGTGTACATATCATAAAGTGTGTACGTTAGTACAAAAAGGTTCAGTGGGACCTATTGAAATAGAGACTCAATGCTCATGAGCACAAAACAAGGGGCAATAAGAGAGGCTCTCCCCACCCTCACCACACACACACACACACACACACACACACACACACACACACACACAACCTACTACTGTAGCTTTCATTTTTAAAAAACAATTTTCAAATTCAAATATATTTTGATCATTTTCTTCCCCTCTCCCAAGTCCCACCAGATCGTCTCCCCTTCCCTACCCACCTGTTTTAAGTTCAACAAAAACCGAATTCAACCAAAAAAACAAAAAGAAGAAAACAAAACCCAAAACCAATAAAACCACATCCAAAAGGAAAAAAAGAAGAGAACTGTAATGAAATAAAAGCACAAACAAACAAACAAACAGAAATCTGTGGAGTCCAGTTATATATTAATCAACTACTCCTGACCACAAGGCCTGTCCTAGGGGGTTTGATATACCCAATGTGACTCTAAGGGAAGAAACTGATCTTTCCCTTTCCCAGCAAGTACAAAAAAGAGCTCAGTGGTTAACCTTTACCCTAGTGGGTAGGTTTTTATTCATCCATCATCCATTTTTTAAAATACAGTCAAATAAAACAAGAATTATCACAGTGAGGTTGAGCAAGACAAACCAACAGAAGCAAAAAGCTCTTGAGGTGCCATGTACACACATGCTCTTCCTCTAGATCTGTCTGTAACTCAGCTGACTCCTGCTTACCTCTTGATCACTGTCCCCACCAACTCCCTTGAGAGCTTTACCCTGTAGCTAGAAAAAAATACAGAACCCTAACAACTCCCCAGGCACACACCTTCGCTGAATGCTTTTGTTATCCACCAGATCATCCTTTGCCTACTCTTTTCATTTGTGAACTCCCCACATTTCAAATCACCCAGTCCTTGATTGATTCCCCTCTAGACCACATACTTCCTCAGTGGCATTCAATAACTTAGCCTCAGCGGTCCGCATATACTAGCGACATATATGTGTGACACATATTGTAGTGATTCAGATTGTTGCTCTCTCCTCCCAAAATTCTAACCAGGCACAGGGAGAGAAAGCAAAACACACATGTTAGGAGCACAGGTTCCTTTTCTGCAGCCCACCAACACCATATCACCTTAGCCCCTGTCTTCCTCGAACAATACAGGAAACGCCTACCTACCTCTTGGGATACTGGAAGGAGTATGAGACAATGCATGCAAACTACTTAGCACAATGCCTGGAGCAGCAGCAGCCACACATGCACGACACGGCTTTCTAATTAACCATACTTGAAACACTTCAGACCAAACAATGCAGAAAGTTGGGCTCCTTGCCAGACGTAACCACCAAAGTCAATGATCAGAGCCAAGCTTTCCACAGGCCTCCCAAGCCCTCCTGCCTCCACAGACGGCTTCCCGGCAGTGGGTCTCCTTGCCACTGGGCCTGAACTGTAAATGCACAGAGAGGGCCAGGCTATGAACAAGTCTCTCATTTCCCCTCACAGGTACCAGGTAACCATGCTTCTGAAGAGAGAACTACCCGAAGCACAAACCAATCTTACACATGGCTTTGTGGCTTGAAAATAAAACCTGAGAAAATAGCTTTTTAATGACTACATTATAACTCTCCTTTTCCTTCTAATTTAAGCCAAAGTTATTTTCCCTCTTTAGCAATGAATCAGGTAATTCATGAGTAAACTGGGGATTCTGCCTGGACTCAAAGTTGGCTACTAATATACAAAAAGTATATGTGGTTAAGTTTTTGAAAAACAATGAACTCCTGATATCAAGTATCTCATTACACTACTTTCAGTACTACCTGCCAAAAAAAAAAAAAAAACAACTAATAAAACCCACAAAGAATTATTTTCAGCATTCACTTACAAGATGTAAATATAAATGTTGCTTTTGTTCCCTGCAACAGCAATTCATTACCTCATAAGTCAACATTTGTCTTAGGGTTTTGCTGTATCTCATTACAAAAAGAAAAAAAAAATGCTACAATTTATAGTAATTTTCTTCTATAAAATAATATTCATGCCAATATAATGTCTAACTGTATTTATAACATTGTACTGTAGGCAATGAGCACGGAAAGAAGAAAGTATCACTTCCCAACTTGGACAAATATTAAAAACTTCTGACTGGAAACTCAATAGACTATGGATTCGGCTTCTTAACAGGGATTTTTTAAAATATCTTGTTACTTTAGTCTGCAGTAGTCAAAATTCAAAAAGCAACAACAACAACAACAAAGAAAAGCAAACTGAAAAGACCTGCCACAGAGGGCCTCTGAAAGCCTCTGCAGTATAGACTGTCAAAGCAGATGCTGAGCCTGATGGACAACTGATGGGCAGAGTGAATGGAATTTTATGTAAGAAGTGGGAAATAGTAAGAGCTGGAGGGGACAGGAACCCCACAAGGAGAGCAACAGAACAAGATAATTTGAACACAGGGAACTTCCCAGAGACTCATACTCCAACCAAGGACTATTCGTGGAGATAACCTAGAACCCCTGCACAGATGTAGCCCATGGCAGTTCAGTGTCCAAGTGGGTTACATAGTAATGGAAAGAGGGACTGCCTCTGACATAATCTGATTGGCCTGCTTGTTGATCACCTCCCCCTGAGGGGGGAGCAGCCTTACCAGGCCACAGTAGAGGACAATGCAGCCACTTTTGATGAGAACTGATAGACTAAGTTCAGAAAAGAGAGGAGAACCTCCCCTATCAGTGGACTTGGGTAGTAGCATGCATGCAGAAAGGGGAGGGAGGGTGGGATCAGGAGGGGAGGAGGGAGGGGCTTATGGGGGGATACAAAATGAATAAAGTGTAATTAATAAAATAAAAAATACAAAAAAAAAAAGAAAAGAAAAGACTGTGTTCCTAATTCCAAGACATTCTTGGTAACTGATAGAGTACTGAAGAGAAACCTACCCAGAAGACAGCCCAAATTCCCACATTCTGCCTGCATACAGCCTGCAGCAAGATGACCTAGTCCTTGGCCATGGCACCTTTGTCTCTGTTAGCATAGTTGGTAGGGGGCAGACAAAGGTACCTGACCAATGTTTGGTCCTCAATTAGCCTGCAGTGGCTGCCGTGATTAAAAGTGTAGGCTGGTGGTAATCTCTCAAACACATGTCATAGGGGAAAGAGGAGAGAAATCCATCTACATGGAAAATTGGTAATGAAGGGATGCTTTGAAAGTTCATCCAACATGGCAGCGACACATGCAACTCAAGTCCTTGTACAGAAACCAGTTGGTTTAGATTCCAGTATCCAGCCCAATGACAGGCAGAGCCAGGAGGAAAGGTTCTTTCCTAGGGAAGACACATTTTCTAAGAGTTCCCACATGAAGCATCAGTAACAAACAAATCAGTAACAAACAGTAACAAACAGGGAGATCATTGGTTCCCTGCACTCAGAAACACAATGACATCTGACATAGTATTAACAGATAATTAGAACAGTTATCTCGGGACTAAAAAGAGAAAAAGCTACTTTACAGGAATGCTGATAACAAACAAAAATGAAATACTGTTTAAATATAAAAAGATGAATAAAAACTTAGGAATAGGGTCACAAAAAGATATTCATTTGTCTTATGCCAGCTGACATAACATGAAGGTAAGGTTTTCATGAAATAGCTAAAACTTCTTATATGTGCTTGCTACTATTTTGCACAATCAACTACCATGAACTTGGACACTTACAAATAAATCCACTTATGAAATGTTTTTCCTCAAGAAAATTCTGCCTGCCTGCCTGCCTGCCTGCCTTCCTCTCATTCTCTCTCTTTCTCTTTATATATACATAAAACAACACAAACACATACACACATACACACACCACTTCAGTGTCTCCGAGGGAAAAAATTCCAGGTGTCAGCTGGGCTGAGGTTTCTGGAATCTGACTAGAAAAGATCATTCTCCCAGACTCCTTAGCTTGTTAACTAATTTTCCTGATTTGTATGAATAACAGTCTCATCTGAGTCTGTCCATCTCAAAGGAGTTCCAGATTACAGCTATTTGCATTTTAACGATATCTGACATAATAGAGATCCACATAATGCAATAAAAAGAGAGACTGACCTAGAACCTTTGCTATCTAATCTTTGGCATTGCCTAAAAGTAAGTCCCAATCTCTAATAGCCTTCAAAGGAAGGAAATTGTACAGAAGATGATTGCTGGAAGGTCATCTAGGTAAACCAAATCCTTCTGGCTTGGAAATTTCATTGTAAATGTTGCTTAAGGGAAATATTAATTAAAAACAAAATTACACATAAACATATTCACTTGCCAAACTAATATATGTTACTGAACAACTTCCATTACCATAAGACAAATTGACTTACATTTTCTTTAACCTTAAACATTGATGACATATAGATGTAGAAACAGATACAGATTCATAAATACATTGATGCAGGCAGACAAATTCATTGGTAGCTGGCATAGCAGAGGAAGAAGCAGGAAAACTCTCCCAGAGCAGTTACAGTGTCTGTGGACTTACCATGCCACTCTTTTGATACACCACAGTAAAGCCAGAACCCTTCTACTGGCATTAGATCTGCTGCTCATCATTACTGTGAATATTTCCTGGGTTATTTTTTTTCAAAAGTGTGCATTAAAAGCCAAACTGTATAATTTATTTGTTTCCTAAAAGGCATTGCCACACAGTTTTCCAAAAGCATATTGCCTACTTAGATAGGCTGGGTTTTATGCAAATGTAAGTCACAAAATTACAATTGTTGTAAGTTATTTTACTTTAATTACAGTAAGGCAAAAATATTCTCTCTCTCTCTCTCTCTGGGTATGTGTAGACTTATATACAAAATATGTTGCAATCTATAGATTTTTTGTTCCTGAATTATTTTCTATCAATGTTTTAGTTTGCAAAATAATTGGTACTCCTTATATAGTACAGGCTATGTGTTACCATCACTGTGACAAAAAAAAATGACAGAACAACTAAAATTCTAGATGAACTTATGGCCTCAAAAGTTTCAATCAGTTGTCAGCCACCTTCACTGTTTCTGCACTCAGATAAAGCAGAGAACCATGGCAGAGAAAGTCGAGAAGTGAAGCTGGTCATCTTATGTATGCAGGAAGCAGACAACAAATGATGGCTTTCTCCTTTTTCCTTTCCAGTCCATCCATAGCCCCCAGCCTATGGAGTGGCACTGCCCACATTCAGGTAGGTCTCCTTCTCCTCAGTTAATTGTCCCTGGAAATGTCCTCAGACACACCCAGTGGCCTGCATTACTAGTCTCTGGCACTTCTTAATCTAAGTAACCTGACAAGGAAGATTAATCACAACAGATGAAAACTGAAGGGATGATTTTATCTATCACTTATAAAGGAGACAAAGGGACAAAGGGACCTTATGACTCAATGCCTCAATTTTGTCAAGATCTTAGGTTCTGGTTCTATTAATGTACAAAAATTAGTTATCAAACTTCAAAAGAACCAATTTTAATTTACTTTTTGTAAAATAAAGACCCTTTTGGCTATTTATGTTTTAGTAATTAATCTTTTATTAATTTTCATTTTGAGGCATGAATTTGTTATCCAATTAGTTATACTAACATCTCTCTGTGGTCACATTTTCACTGATCGATGACATCTGAATACTGTCCCCATTCTCCTTCCGTCTATGTTAGTTCTTCAACAATGTGAGTTTATTGAGGGCGTGGATTATGTTGGGAACAGCTCCTAGTCTTTCTTTTGTTCCCATAATAATCACACAGTAAATGTTTATTAAACTGAACCAAATAAATAAAAATCTTGGCTTAAAGTATTTGAACTATTCCACACTCAATCCTGGCAGGTAATGCCCTAAATAAGCACCACAGAGGTTCTTTCTTCCCGAGTTCTAGCTATACAATTAATTTTCCAGAGAGATCCAAATCAGGTCTGATCAGGGCACATTAACATTCAAGGTTTATGAATGCAAAATTAGACCTAGAACGTCAGTCTCTTCTAGAGAGCAGAGGATATCCCTCTGGCACCGCTGGGGACCCGCTAGCCCAGAAGCTGGCCCAAGAGACTTCGGGATGTTCCCGAAGGTGAACCCCACGAGAGTTCACCTAATCTCCTCAGTCTCACAGAAACCTTATGAAAATCTCAATTCAACACTCAGGAACTCTTAGCCTTGTGCATAAGAAGGGCAGAACAAGGGCAGCCAGGAGACTTGAGAGCAAAGCAAGATGTCCTCCTCAATGGAAGGCGGCTTGAGGTCAGTATAATGTTGGCCTCCTCCATGTAAGCATTATTTTATGTACTGTGACACAATAACATGGCTTGGACTTCTGGATGGCATAACAATGAGAAGCCTCAGATGTGACTAGATCAAATGAAACATTATGGGTAATGCACAACCATCTCCATTACTGTAGCAGACAATAGCTATAAACCACCTTTTTTTTTGGGGGGGGGTTAGGTTAGATCTCCACATGGAGGAAAATGAGAGCAGTTCTAACCTACCTAATGTGTCCAGCTACAGCAAATGGCTCTGGCAAGATGACCGGAAACCTTGACCAAAAGCATTTCCCTTCATGCATACCAGCCCCTCAAGAACAGTTACCTGGACCACCAAAGGTCTGGGTATATGATTGGCAGTAAAGCTTAGCAAGCGAGAAACATTGGAAAGAGAAGAGGGTTCAGTAAAGTCAGTAGAAACCACCACAAGGCTTACAATTTTCTGTCTCACATACACTGGTACCGAGAAGCCAACCAGGGAAGAACTGTGGCAGAAAGAAGCTGGAACCAAAGAACTAAAGCCCTCTACAAAGTCGTGGGTGCAAAGCACGAGGGCCAGACTGAGAGGCAGATGCAAGTCCCTTGTGAGGGTGCTACTGAGGTGAGTGGGAGGCAGTAGTAATGGCTACTACCTTCCGCTTCCCAACACAACACTGCCAAATCAGACAAAGCCTCAAGGAGTGAAGTGCTAACTACGTCCCCAAGTCTGCCCAGGCATGTCAGAAATTTTATCCCAAAAGTGCTGCTCTAAACCTCACTGAGAGGATAGCACCCTGAGAAGATATCCCACTGATGAGAAGGTGCCTGGCTGAGGTGCTGCCTCGCTGAGATGATTGGTACCCCACTGAGATGGTACCTCACTGAGACAAGACCTTGTGTGAACAATACCTCACTTAGATGAAACCTATTCGAAATTTTCTTTGATCAAAAGTGAGGTTAATCACTTCATTAAGGAATGAAAACTCTAAACACATATCACCAACACAAGTATACCTAATTCCAGAAAAGAAACATTACTGGATTTAGACATGGGTTAACCCCAACAAAATAATAATATTTTAATATTGCACTGTTGCCAAAAGACAGATATTCTATTTAAAAAAAAAATCAAGAGCCGAGCACAGCGGTTCACAACCATAATCCCTACACTGGGAAAGACAGACAGATCTCTGTGATTTTGAGGCCAGCCTGGGCTACAAAGTAAGTTCAGGGCAGGCAAGGCTGCACAGAAAAAACCCTGTCTTGAAAGAAAAAAAAAAAAAGGAAAATATTTGAGTTAAATAATATTATAAATCAAATAAAATAAACCTAAAAATTATCTATAGTACATTCCAAAGAAATACTGCAGACTATTATTCTCAGCAGTCATGGGAAAATTCTATTGAAAGGAGTATGAAAGGACACAAAATAAGACTTAGGAAATACAGGAAATTTGAAATAATTTCTTGTTTTCTTTTTGACCAAAATGAAATAAAGCTAGTAACACACATCAAGATAATCTATGGAATACACACAAACTGGTCCAGGCTGAGTATCACATAGCTGAATAATGAATCGGCCACCAAAAAAAAAAAAAAAAGGAAATCTAAAAATACTTAGAAATGAAAATACAGCATACCAAAATGTATATAATATGAGAAAAACAACACTAAGACAAAAGTTCATAGAAATACTGAAAACTCTGAGTTTCAAGAAGGCAGTGACCAGTGTGTACCTTATCTAAGGGGCAGAAGATCAGAGACTGTGAAAAGGTTGAGCAAACAGCTGGATCCAAGCCCCCAGTGGCTGTCTCCCAGGGCCAGGAGTCACACACTGTGAGACCTCTGCCCTTTCCACATACTCAAGAGAGTGCAGGCCTCCAGGCCCAGGGACCCTCTGCTACAGCAGCTAGACATCACTCCTGCTCCCCTGAGGGCAACATCTGGATTCCTAGGACAGCATCCCAACTTCCAAACCAGGGCTCTACCAGTCCCTCTGTGGAAATCAGGTCGATAATAAAATCATGGATCCTGGATCTACAGAACTTTTCATCCAAACACAAGAATATACTTTTTTTTCAGCACCACATAGAATCTTCTCCAAAACTGACCACATAGTTGGTCACAAAGTAAACATCAACTACAAGAAAACTGAATTAACCCATTGTTCTTTATCAGATCACCATGGATTAAAGCTGTACCACATTAAAAATAGAAATAACGAAAAGCCGACACACTCATGGAAACTGAACGACTCCCTACTCAATGATCTCTAAGTGAGGGAAGAAATAAAGAAACAAATTACAGACTTCCTAGAATTCAATGAAAATAAGAGCACAACTTACCCAAACTTATGGGACACCATGAATGCAGTGCTAAGAGGAAAATTCATAGCATGAAGTACCTTCATAAAGAAATTGGAAAGATCCCATATTAGCAAATTCACAGATCACCTGAAAGCTTTAGGAAAAAAAGAAGCAAATATACCCAAGAGGTGTAGACAGTAGGAAATAATCAAACTCAGGGCTGAAATCAATAAATTAGAAACAAAGAAAGCAATACAAAGAATCAATGAAACCAAGAGTTGTTTTTTTGAAAAAATCAACAAGACAGACAAACACCTAGCCAAACTAACTAAAAGACAGAGAGACAGTACCCAAATTAACAAAATCAGAAATGAAAAGGGGGACATACAACAGACACTGAGGAAATCCAAAGAATCATTAGGACTTACTTAAAAAAACCTGTATTCCTCAAAATTGGAAAACCTAAAAGAAATAGATTTTCTTGATAGATTTCACTTACCAAAGTTAAATCAAGAACAGGTAAACAGTTTAAACAAACATATAACCCCTAAAAAAATAAAAGCAGCCATCAATAGTCTCCCAACAAAAAAAAAAAAAAAAGAAAAAGCTCAAAGTCCTTAGTCATCAAGGAATGCAAATGCAAATCAAGACAACTCTAAGATTCCATCTTACACCTGTCAAAATGGCTAAGGTCAAAAACTCAAGAGATAACACATGCTGGAGAGGATATGGAGAAAGGAGAATGCTATTCCATTCCTGGGCATACATCTGAAAGATGCTCCATCATACAACAAGGATATTTATTCAATCATGTTTGCAGCAGATTTATTCATAATAGCCAGAAACTGGAAACAACCTGGATATCTCTCAGCTGAAGAATGGACACAGAAATTGTGGTGCATTTTCATGATGAAATACTACTCAGTTATTAAAACCAACGAAATCATGAAATTCTCAGGCAAATGGATGGAACTAGAAAAGATCATTCTGAGTGAGGTAACAAATAGACTCAGAAAGACACACATGGTATGTACTCACTTATAAGGGAATATTAGACCTATAGTGCAGGATAACTAAATTACAATCCACAGACCCAAAGAAGCTAAGTTAACAAGGAAAACCCAAGGGAGGGTGCCTGAATGTCACTCAGAAGGGGAACTAGAATAGACAGCAGAAGTGGATGAAGAGAGGGAACTGGGCAGGAGATGGAATGGAGAGGGAAACAAGGGTAGAAAATAGATGTGGGGAGAATGAGGGTGGGAGGTGAGAGGGCTGGAAGGAACGAGAAGGAAAACTGAGGGGGGACATCTCTTTGTCAAGCTAGAGGCAGGCGACAGAGTAGGCCCCTGGAAGGATAAGAGTGTACTCTAGCTGAGAGTCCAAACAGGGGGACCACCTGAAGTGACCACCTCCTAGCCAGGCACGACTAGTGTAAGGAAGGGAACAACAACCTACTGCCAAAACCTGAGAGCCAAAAATTACCTTGCCTACAAGAAGTTCAGGAATAATGAGAGAATCAAAGAATACAAAGATTGAGGGAAAGTCCAACCAATTGGCCCAACCTGAGACCCACCCCATGGTAGAGAGCCAGCCCCTGACACTAATAATGATACTCTGCTATACTTTCAAAGAGGATCTTAACTGTCCTCTGGAAGGCTCCAGCCAGCAGAAGGCAGGGAAAGAGATGATGGGGTTGCAGCCAAGAATGGGGTAGAACTCTTGGGTTCCTATGGAAGTGTTGGGAGAAATATGGATGAACTGGAGGGGACAGAAACCTCACAAGAAGATCAACAGAAACAACAAACCCAATCCCATGGGGACTTTCAGAGACATCAACTAAGGAGCATGCATGATCTGGACCTAGGCCTCCTGCATGTAGCCAATGGGCAGCTTGGTCTTCATATGGGGTGCCTGGAGAGTGGAGGGGGGTCTGTTTCTAACATGGACTCTTATTGCCTGCTTTTGGATCACTTCTCCCTGGGAGGGCAGCCTTGCCTGGCTTCAGGGGTCTAAGATATGGTCAGTCCCAATGTGACTTGATGTGCTGGGTTGTTGATTTGGGGAGAGGGGGCCTTCCCTTTTTTGTGAGGGGAGGGGAGGGAGAGAGGAAGGGAGAAAGAGGAACTGGGAGGAGAGGAGGGAGGGGGCACTTTTTGGATGTAATGTAAATAAACTAAAAAAAAAAAAAAAAGAAGAAGAAGAAGAAGAGAAAAGAAAAAGAAGGAACAGACAAGAGTCCCTGCCTAGGAATGATACCACCTACATTGATATCGGTTTTCTTAATTAATGTAACCAAGATACCCCCACCACCAAACAGATGAACAAAACACACACACACACACACACACACACACACACACACACACACACACACCAAGTAGCCTATATCTGGGATATAAATTTTCTCAAGTTAACAATCAACATTAGCATCACGTGATAACTCTACAAGCAGCTCTTTATTTGATGGAGAGAAACTCAAAGTATTTCTACTGAAATCAGGCACGGGACAATGGTGTTAACTGTCCCTACTTTCATACGTGATAGTACTGCAAATCTTAACTAGAATAGTTAGACATGAAAGCTACAAGGAACACAACAGGGAAAAATTGAAATAGCAATATTATTCATAGCTGTCTTTTTAAAACAACTAGGTATCAACCTAAGAAAGGAAGTAAAAGATATTAAAAATTAAAATTTTGAAACACATGAGAGAGAGAGAGAGAGAGAGAGAGAGAGAGAGAGAGAAAGAAAGAAAGAAAGAAAGAAAGAAAGAAAGAAAGAAAGACAGGAAAGAAGGAAGGAAAGAAGGAGAAAACAACTAGTTTGGAATACACTTAGAAACATTTTTTAATAGCAGAAGAAAAACTTTTAAAAAAATGTATCCTTTAAAATGTTATTAGAGTATAAAGTCCTTGACCCCAAATCCTCTGGGGCCAGCCCATCTTGAACTTCAGGTAATTAGCTTTAAAAGGTAGAATTTATGATGTTTTACTAGAAAACTGAAGTCTTGTCCAAATGGACTTGGGAAGGGCACTCTATCCCTTTTCCCAAAAGATGGGTGGATTCCTTAACTTTTCCCACACTGGGTCCAGTGCCCTCTATCCCTATGCCCCTTCTTTTTTCAATTAAATTTTTATTTTTATATATTAATTACAATTTATTTTGTATTCCAGCTGTAGCCCCCTCCCTCATTCATCTCTTCCCATGCCCCTCTCCAAGTCCACTGAGTTCACACCTATGCCCCTTCTTTATGGCATCCATTCTTCTTTGGTCAGAGGTGTTATGGGAAGAGGGTTTGTCACAGTTTATTCATTTTAACTGAATAAAAGTACTCTTGCCAAAATGAAAGAAACAAAGAAAAAAAAACTCCAAATGTACAGAGACCTTAATGTAAGAATCAAGACTCTAAAGGTGATTGAGGAAAAAGTAAGAAAATAATGCAAAATATTGGCCTAGGCAATTTTCTGAGTACACTTGTCACAAAATAGTACCAATTGACTGATGAAATCTCATAAATTCAAAAATCTTCTGCACAGGAAAGGAAACAATTAGGAGAGGAGGCACCCTAAAAAATAGAAATTTCCACTACTATCTATGCATCTGAAAGATGAATAACATCTTAAATTGTGGGCAGAGTACAGGGAATCTTAAGAAAGGAAAGAAGGGGGAGGATAATAAGACCTGGAGAGGACAGGAGCTCCACAAGGAGAGCAACAGAACCAAAAAACCTGGACACAGGGGTCTTTTCTGAGACTTATACTCCAACCAAGGACCATGCATGGAGATAACCTAGAACCCCTGCACAGATGTAGCCCATGGCAGTTCAATGTCAAGTGGGTTCTATAGTAATAGGAACAGGGACTGCCTCTGACATGAACTGATTGCCCTGCTTTTTGATCACCTCCCCCTGAGTGTGGAGCAGCCTTACCAGGCCACAGAGGAAGACAATGCAGCCACTCCTGATGAGACCTAATAGACTAGGATCAGAAGGAAGGAAATGAGGGCCTCCCCTATCAGTGGACTTGGAGAGGGAAATGGGTGGAGAAGGGGGAAGGAGGGTGGGATTGGGAGGGGAGGAAGAAGGGAGCTACAGGGGGATACAAAGTAAATAATCTGTAATTAATAAAAATTAAAATTAAAAAATGCAAAAAAATAAAATAGGATGCAATAAAATAAATATTCGAATCAAGTGGGCCGGTGGAATGAGCACATTAGGTCAATAACTTAGCTAACAATAAACAGTCCTGGAACAAATTCTAATTTGCAAGTGTGTCTGTGATACATTTTTTAAAAGTAGTTAGAGCAAATGCCCAGAAAAAATGAAATGGCTGAAATGAGCGAAATAAGTGGTGCAAACAGCCAATAAACATAAAAATTGTCAATATCATCAATCATCAAAAGATATATGTGACATTCTATCTCATTCCAGTCAGAATGGCAGTCATCATGAAAACAGACAACAACAAATGGTGGCTACTAGGCAGACAAAAGGCAACACTCAGACTGCTATTAGGAACAAAAATCATCCCCCCATCGTGGAAATCAATAAGACTGTTTCTCAGTATATCTTCCTTATGACCCAGCACTATTGAAACACAAATAACAATAGTTAAGTTAACCTAGGTGCCCGTCACCTAGAAGAATAGATAAAGAAAATGGGGTTTGCATGCACAGTGTAAATAGTTAATCACAAACAATAATGAAGATAACTATCTGCAGTAAAACAAATAAAAGTGGACAGAATTATATTAAGCAAATTTAAGTCAGTCTCAAAAAGTTTTGTTTGCATTTCCTAGATAGATGTATGCATATATAGATAAATAAAATCACAAATGTACAGAGGACATAAAAGAGGAAGCAAAACTGGGGAACCAAGAGGGTAAATGGAGGGGAAGGAAGGAAGATAGGAAGGTAGGAGAACAGTGGGGGAAAATATTCTCTGTTATTATACAGTGTATCAGACGTTAGCATAAGAGGGCCTTAGGTAACTCTATATAATAAAATATAAACAAAATGAAATAACAACTTGGCTTGATCAGTGCAAATGAAGAGACAGTCTTGGCAAAAGAAAACAATAACCATTAAAGGGAATCACTAACTAGGAGAATGACTGCAAAGAACATTGTTCCCCTGCTCTGTTTAGCCATTTATTTCACCAGGAATTATCTGTTCCTGTGTTCTTCATGTCCTCTTCTGACTTCCGCAGGCACCAGGCATACATGTGGTATACATACATAAATGCAGACAAAACACATATGCATAAAATAAATATAAATAAACAAACATTTTTAAAGAAATTAAGGAATACTATGAATTACTAAGGATATGCATTTAAAGAAAGGAATATATTTTTAAAGAAAAGCAAAGAATATTATAAATATACTAAGGAATTTATGAAGTCATTATTAGCCTGATATCCAAACCAGAAACGATACATTAAAAGTAGTATAGACCATTTTCCCTCATGAACACAGACAATATTTTTCAAAAAAAATTCATGATAAATCATATTTAAGAACACATTAAAAGGCTGATCTCTGTGATGGTGTGACGCCAGCCAGGTCTACATAGTTAATCCCAGGCCAGCCATAGCTAAAATGTGAGACCCTGTCTCAAAAAAAAAAAAATTTGTGTGTGTGTTTTAAAGAATACACTACGACCATACACCATGACCAAGCTGATTTCAGCCTAACAAGGCAAAGTTGGTTCAACATTTACATATCAATAAAGGTAGCTCAGTATTTACTCAGAACATGCATAGACTTAAGGATAGAACGCACATGATCATCTCAACAGACACAGAAAAGACCTGTCCTAAAGATCAGTGTCATTTCCTGGTAAAGTGTCTGAAAAAAATAATAATACAAGGAATATATTTCTATAAAACATGTGCTATATGTGAAAAACTACAGCCAACATTACACCAAATGGGGACAAACTGAAAGCATATCCACTAAAACAAGGGATAAAGTAAGAGTGCCGGCTCTCACCTCACTTACTTAATATAGGGAGCACTGACAGTCTCAGCTAGAACAAAGAATACAAGACAGAAAGAAAGGATGTAAGCAGAAAGAAAGAAGCCACAGGACTCATATTTGTAGGCCCTATACTTAAAAGGTCTTAACGACACCACTAGAAAACTTTTGAAACTAATAAACACTTTCAGAAGAGTATCAGTTGGATACAATTTCTACTTATAAAAATCAACAGACTTAACGCAACAATCATGAACTTGCCAATAAAAAGAAATCATGTATAAAATCCTATTCATAATAGCTTTTTAAAACTAAAATAAAATATCTAGAAATAACCCCTATCTACGAAGGTAAAAATATGTCTACAAGAAAACTTAAAGAACCTCAGAAAGTAAAGATGACTCTAGACAATAGAAAGACCTCCCATGCTCATGGACTGACAAAAGCAATCTCATACAAATGGCAATATTCCAAAATCTACAGATTTGATGTAATCCCTATTAAAATTCCAACCATATTCTAAGAGTAGAAACAAACAAAAACAAAGCAAAACAAAATACTCACCTAAAATTCATATTGAATCACAAAAGATCACAATTAGCCAAAACAATCTAAGAAGAATGGATGACACTAAAGGCCTTAACACTCTCTAATCTCAAACTATACTACAGAGCCTTGGGTTGTTGTTTTTATGAGTAAAAACACAATTCCACTAGTACAAATCAGAAATGCAGACCAGCGGAATATAGAAGAACCAGAAATAAACACACAGTCACCAATGATTCCACTTCAGGTTCTATTGTGAAAAAATATTCTAGCCAAATCTAAGTTGAGGAAGAAAGAATTTATTTGGTTTATAGCCCATCACTGAGGAAAGCCAAGGTAGGGACACAAGACAGTAATCCGGAAACAGGAACTGAAGCAGAGACAAGGGACAAATGCAGGTTACTGGCTTGCTTCCTCTGGCTTTCTCAGAGACTTTTTAAAATTCAAGTCAGGTCCAGCTCCCTAGGAATAGCACTTCTCACCATAGACCAGGCCATCCTGTAAGTAAGTAATAAGAAAATGTCACACAGGCAAGCCTATTGACCAATCTAAAGATTGCTATTAATTTCTGCTGAGTTGACAAAACTAACCAGCACACCAAATTTTCAAGAAAGGGTCAAAAACGTACACTGAGTGGGGGGGGGGGACGACACCTCTTCAACAAATGGTTTACGTGGATATATGGCTATATAAGAATAAAACTAAGCTGGGTGTGGTGGTGCATGCCTTTTGTCCCAGCATTCAGGGAGGCAGGTGGATCTCTGTGAATTTGAGGCCAACCTGGTTTACAAAGTCCAGGACAGCTGAGGCTATAGGAACCATGGTTAAAAAAAAAAAAAAAAAAAAAAAAAAAAAAAGAATGATACTAGGTCATTATTTCTCACGCTAAGCAAAATAAATTCAAAGTGGATCAAAGACCTCATTATAAGACAACGCTGAAAATGCTAGAGAAAACACAGTATACACAAAATGAACTCTCTCAGGCACAATGTAATGTTTTAAGTAGCTAAGTCTATCAACTTCAATTCCTTTTGCACTGAATTTAAAGTACACCCTTCTCCAAATAGTATATAAGTGATTTTCCATATTTGACGACCTATGAAGTTTTTTTTTAATATGTAAATCTTTAATACATCTGGTGTTTGTTCTAGTGGATGAGGTGAGTTAGAAATTTGACTTTCCCAACTGAAGCAGAGGGAAAGCCTAAAACAGCTGGGAGAAGCTCCAGGAAGGAGGCCAGACATAGACAAGCAATAGTCTTGAGAGGAAACCATGAGAAAAAGAAACCTCGTATGGAAAGCTGGACGGCGGAGCAGCAGCTTCTCCACAGACAGACTGTAAACCAAGCAGAGGGGAGTTTCCTCTACTTGACTTGCTATGTCTCTAACTTCTTCCAAATGGCTGCGGCACTAATATAAATGTATGCGACACAGTGATTCAATTTTCAATCTTAAGGAAGGACTTATGTCACTCAGGGGAATGGTGATTGACCTCAAAAGAAACCTAACCATGCCGTGTGTTTTTATGAGGCAAGTGTCAAGTTAGAAAAACTCTTTATTACCTAAGAATGAATAAACATAAATATAAAATAATATTCATAAAGACATTCTGTCCTACAAAAGAATCTAAATCCAACATGTAGAGCGAGCATAAGGCAGAAAATAAGTGAATTTCAGGAGTGTTCATCTATGCTTTCACAGAAATTAAACACTCCAAAATCTCTACAATGAGAAAGCAAAAGTAAGCTAAATAAAAAAATTAATAATTTCATTACAAGAAAGAATAAGGAACAGACACCTCAATAGAACCTAAACAACACTAAAGTCTGTGTAGTTCAGACTCTGTGCTGAAGAAAATATAGTGTTATATGCAACACAAAACTGTACCCAGGTAAAACTGAAAAGAAAAGGAACAGGAATATTAGCGCGATCCTCCTCCAAAGACTAAAAACTATGAAAAGTTTCTGCTGGAAATTCAACCTACAAATAATGTGTGAGTGGAAAAACTAAATAAATAAGATAAAACATCTGATTACATAAGAGACTCCCCAGCCCACTGGTAAGAATGATTGTGGTGGCTATTACTGTAGTTCACCTTATCTTAGAAAAATAAAAAAGAGCGGACATCAGCTAGTTCTACACTGTGTACTGTAGCGATATGAAACCCTCTTATACAACCCACTTTAGCCACTGGGAAATTTAAGTTTATGTTCCAATACTGTCTTACTAGCAAGTTAGGTACATGCATCAATAAAAATTAAGTGATCTGTGTCTAAGTCAAACGTGGTAGGATTTGTTGGGTAGGAAGACCACAAAAGGAACTAGAGCATATACAACTTTCCCGGTACCTTGTACTTCTACCAGTGAAGAAGAAACTACACATTTGTCATCTCTATCTCACAAGCACAGAAAAGACACATGAGCATTTTGCAGGGATAGCAAAAGTCGACAAGGCTTGAATAAAAAGGCAGGAAGAAATGCCTGCCCTCTTTTGGTCAATATAATCAATGTACAGCCTCTTCTGCTTTTTTCCCAGCACATGGCACATTGCCTATGTCAATAGATTAATAAGAAGTGAGAGGAGGCATTTAGCCTGCCTACACTTTATGTTATTCAGAGATTTAGCATCATAAATAAAAGTAATGGGCTAAATAAATACAAGGCTGTTGACTAAAAACTTTCCCTAATACAGGGTGAAATTAATTAAATCTCGGCAAACCCTGATGATTATTTTTTCAAAAATATGGAAACATCACTCCACAGACTCCTAAAGGCAAGTTGGCCTAGATTGCTCATTCACCATGTCACAGATGGAACAAATCATCTAGGTATTAATTAGGGAAAGAATACTTCTAAAGAATTCTATGTGCAGATTTCCATGCACTTGTTCAGGCAACAGAAAGGTAACATAAGATTATGTAAGGTACATAAAACATGTCACTCGTGCATCCTGGAAAAAAAAATCCTCAGAATGTACTTAAAGGACACTACATTGTACTGCAACGTTGTTACAGCTTTATTCATAACAGCTAGGAAATGAGATCAGCCAAACATCCATCAACTTAATGAATAGATAATGAAAATGTGGCACATATATACAATGAATCTTATGCAGCTATAAAGAAAAGAATAAAACTTATTAAGTTTTTAAGTTATTGGCAATGATTGATTTGGGTCAAACTGTGTGTTTGTGTGTGTGTGTGAAGTAACCAGGCCAAAAAAGACAAATGCCTCGTAGTCTCTCTCGTATGTGGATCCTAGCCTCAGATCTCTAATTTTGTGAGTTTAACCTGGAGCACCAGTGGAAACAAGGAAACTACAAAGGAGGCACATGGAGAGGGTAGTAAAACACAGGTAAAAGGAAAATAAAGAGGAAGTATAGTGTGGAAGGGAGGTTCATGCATGGAGTTGGGGGGAAACACAGAGACAAAGATATATGGGACAGGACTAACCGGAATGTAAACTACATGAAACTCCCATATGAAAGCATACTTGTAAGCCAATTAAATGATATGTGTTATAAAAGAATTGGAAGGCAAATGTCCTACATTGTTGGATAAAGTTGTTTCTAAAACTCTTGGATAAATAAGTGAAAACCTCAGTGCCAGTTGTGGAATTTCTCCTTATAAGTTGTTGGTCAAGGAAGCCCCTGAGGCTCTAGAAATGAGTCAGGCTCTTGCCTTTCATTTTGGTTCTCTGCCAGAAATAATGGAAAAGACTCTACTGTTGAAGACACCAAACACCTTCACAGCACGATATAGAAATATGGAATTGAGCTGAAGTTTCCTCCCTGCTGGCTAGATTTTATAGTACGAGAAAGTGCTGTGCAGACTGCTGGGGGAGGAAAGGCATCAACAGTCCTAACCAGCTGTGAACCCTATGAACAGCAATGTCAACCTGCCAGACAAGATGTGCTTAGAGCTGTAGCATGACTGTTATGGAGGTAACCAACTGGTCTCTGGCTAAACTTGAGGTTCATTCCATTGAAGAAAATTCATGTCTAGTATAAAAACCCAGTCAAAATCATAAGACTGAGGAGAACTTAGGCCAGAAAGGGGAACTTAACAATTATTGTGTAACTAAATAGACATGCTCCAAACTACCTTGTAAATATTTATTTTTATACTCATAAACAAATACTATTCTCTGTATTAAGCACAGAAGATGCTCTTTGCAATGAAGGGTGATGATTGCAGAGACTATGTCCTGAGAATGAGTTGAGTACTATACCCTAAATAAGACTATATTCTATCACAGCCTCTAAGCCTCAGAGAATATTTTGGATGAGGGGATAGAAAGAGAGACAGAGATGATGGAGAGAAGGGCTGCTTAATTCTATCTTTTAGGGGCCTACATGGCAATGGCACTCTTGATCCTATACCAATTGAGGTTTTACTGGGCCTGTAAAAGTCTGGGCCTGCCATCCTTAAATAATGGGCAAGAGAGGAGTTTGAGGGCACTGCTCCTCCCTGCTGGACTATTAGCTGATCTGAAACCTCCTGGTGAACCCATCAGTGGACAGTTTCATGACCATCCTCATACAGACACCCTGGTTAAATAAGCCATGAACATGGAAAAGGAGGGAGGGGCTGAGACAAATAAGAAGGAAGTAAGAGATCATGAATTAAGAGTGGAAAGAATGCATCATATACATGTTAAATTGTCAAATAAAAATTTTAATATTAGAAGGGGTAAGTCATAAGTAAATACACTGCATCACTAATAACAAACAATAAAAGAACTGTTTTTAAAACACAGAAAATTTTTAAATTATTTTTAAATGTTTTCATACAATGTAGTTGAACACATTTTCCTCCCTCCCAAATCCTCTCAGATCCTCTCACCTCTCCAAATACCCAACTTTATGTTCTTTTTCTCTCTGTCAAAAAGAAAACAAACAAAAACCAAATAAGATGGAAAACATCAAATCAAACCAAATCATTAACACCCCCCCCCAAAAAAAACAGAAAAACATGAGTCTCTTGTTCAACTACTCCTGAGCATGAATCCCACCTTAGAGAAGGATTGATATACTGAGTGCCATCCATTGGCGAAAATCGTTTTTTATTTTCCTGTCCCAGCAAGTGTCAATTGCAGTTTCTTGGTTAGGGGTGGGACTTTGTGACCTTTCCCATTTCTCAGCACTGGGATCTTATCTGAGTCGATGTTACACAAGTACTGTGCATGAGTTCCTATGTGCATAAGCCCTGTTGTATCTGGAAGACTCTGCTTACCAGAAATCAACTACCACCCCTAGCTTGTACAACCTTTTGTTTTCCGCATAAATATCTGAGCCTTGGGAGAAGGAGTTTGATACAAACATCCTATTTAGGGCTGAGTGTGCCAAAGTCTCTTACTCTCTTCACATTTTCTATTTCAGGGTCTCTGGGTCAATTACCATTGACTGCAATAAGAAGCTTCTCTGATGAGGGTCTAATGATGCACTGATTTAAAGATATAGCAATATGTTATTAGGAGTCATTTTATTGCTATGTTCCTTTACCTGAATAATAGTTGTAAATTTTCCCTTAGGCTCACGACCTATCTATTCTCATGTTCTTGGCCTCTTTAATAGTGCCAACTGTTGGCTCCCTCTCATAGAGTAGGTCTTAAAGCCAATCAAAAGTGTTAGGTCTATCCCATAACCTTCATGCCACTATTGCCCCAATATATCCTATAGGTGACCGCTGAGTGAGACTGAGGATTCATCTTCTCCTGTGGAAGTATGGAGAGTAATTTCTAGCATTGTGAATGCTAGTCAGTGGGGCTGAAGCTTCTGCTCTGGCATCAGATCAGTCTTTCCATGCTCAGTATCATAAGTGAGTGGTGCCTTCAGCAATGAGGCCTTACTATCAGGCAGTGTTAAAGTCACTATGGAATCAGTGTGTGGGTCCTCAAAAACATAAAAGCATATCTACTTCAATATCCAGCTATGCCACTCTAAGGCATATACCTAAAAAACTCTACATCTTACTATAGAGACACTCGTTCACCCATGTTCATTGTTGCTCTATTCGTAATAGCCAGAGATTGAAAACAATCTAGATGTGTATCAATTGATGGATGAATAATAAAAACGTGACACACTTACATGATGGAATATTATTCAGATGTTAAGAAACATGAAATTTTAATGTAAATGAGTGGGATTATAAACAATTATTCTAATGAAGTGACCCAAGAGTCTAAAAGACAAATACTGCATATTTTTTCCTTATATATGGATGTTAGCTTTAAATGTTCATATACATGTGTTTCATTTACAATATCCACCAAGTTTAGATAGCCAGTAAGTGACCAGCAAGAGGGAGGGAATCTCCCAAGGAAGGAGAAATAGAATATAAATAAGAAATAAATAAACTAGAATGGGAAATTTAAATAGGAAGAGGGAAGAGAAGGCACGGTGGAAGAGGGAATACTAGGAGTGCTAATTAACACAAACGCCTTTGAAAAGCTATATGGAAACCTACTACTTTAGAAACTTCCTAAAATATATAACTTGAATTTAAATACAGTTGTCATATAATAGAGGAGACAATGGCCCAACTAAACATCATATTTACTTGGGTTACCAAGTAAAAACCCCAGTATCAGGAGTGGGTAACATCTTGTTGAGTTATTGGCCAAGAGGGTCCCATAGACTCTTCCCAAAACATTACAGTCTGTTGCAAATGCTGCTGATTACCTTCGAAGAAAATATTTTTCAAAACTCAAATCTTATGACAAGAATTTAAATAATACAAATATATTAGTGACATACAGATGAGTAGCCAAAGGAAAAAAACTAAGCATCACTAAAATGTTTATCAAAATCAAAATTATGCCAAAGTTGAAAGTAACTATAAGAATAAGGCTGGGCATGGTGACCTGAGTATGAGGATCTTAAACTCAACAGCCACACAAGTAACTAGAACCTGTCTCAAAGCAAACAAAACCAAAAAATAAATAATAGCAAAAAGAAAATGTACTATTACTATGATCTAGGTACCATCACAATATTTTTTACCTGGAAATTCACTTAAAGCCTTGTAGATGCTAATAACAGGGGCACAAGAATAAAAGTGATTTTCTTAGGGATACACAGATAGTGAGTGGCAGAGAGAGAATCAAATTCAAACTCAGGTCCTCTGTCAGAGCAGTAGTCACTCTTAACTACTAGGCCATCTCTAGCTCCAAAAGTGTGGTAGCACATGCCTACAGCCCCACACTTAGAAGAATGTTGCAGGATTGTAAATTCAAGGCCAGCCTAAGCTACATAACAGTACCCTAGCTCAGGGAAGGAAAAGAAGCAGTTGCTGAGTTAGGGACTGAAGGAGCAAGGTTGGGTGAAAGAAGAATGCTAGAGCTTAAAAGGTTCAACTGGGTATAAACCAAACTGATGGTGATGATGGTGATGATGATGATGATAGTTGACCAAAGCAGTAAGAAACAATAGAACAAAATATAAAGGCCAAAACATTGTGGGGCTATGTTTGAATAATTAAAATAAGTTAAAATAACTGAGAGCTTATGAATAATCGGCGATAAATAAAAGGGACAAAAATCTATGCAATTTATAAAAAGTATACTGTACTTGTTTGAATCACCACCAAAAAAAATCAAAAGTACCTACAATGTACATGATAAGAAGAATATGCATGTACTCACTTTAGACACTACAAGCAAGACGGCCTAGCACTGATATTTACCAAATGACATAATCACAATAAAAATTGTTTCCATGTCTAAGAAGTACCCTAGAAATATTATCTTTCAGAAAAATACTTACTTTCTAGCTAATTTACATAATTAATACTGAAATTATAGAAAGGTGCACTGATCCAAATGACTTGGACGAGGTCACTGATCTCAAAATCAGCAAACCATTACTATAGGTAAAAAAACAGAACTGAAGACATCACAAAGGAATGAGCTGGACAGCTTCAACTTCAGGGAGCTGAACACAATAGTCTAAAAGAAATAAAAATAAAAACACTTTTCTAGGCTATGGCACCAATTTTTCTATATGCAATGAAAAATAAATTTGGGGGGTGGAAGAGGGACATGATACACCTAAGCAATCCAAATAAAAATATTAATTGATTGATTGATGACATTAAAAGCCCAAATCTGCCAAAATACTTTGGAAAAGGATGACCAACCTGAACTGAAAAGGATCTTAAGCCAAGTATCCAGTGTTGCTTCTCTTGAAGACAGACTGAGCCCAACACCCACAATGTGTTTCATTTTTGCTGAGGGTCTACGAAGCTTAATATTTCTATCATGTTAAGACTTAACACTAGACCACGTTTTAACTAGTCCATAAATAGTGCTGTGCTTTACTTCAATATACACAGAACTTTCTATTTTCATCAACTTAAATGTAATAAATTGAATATTTATTTAATTTCATACAACAGTCTTTCAAATGTTTTTTTTCATTTTTGTTATCATAATAAAAAGAATCTGGAAATGTTCTTATACTTTAGACACAATTTCTTCCACCATTGGAGACATCACAATATTGTGTTAACTACATGTTTACTCACTAATGAAAAATAATTGTCTAAACTCAACAAAAGAATTCAACACCAAACTTTTTTTATGAAAATAAGTTGTAAGTTGCGAACATTTTATGTATGCATTTCATTTATTTTTCTCATTCACATTTTTTCTGTTACAGTCTTTTTAAAAGGCCTAAAAGATCTTATTTCTTTTTAAAAAAAAAATACATGTCATTATATAACATAGACATTGTTTCTTCATGTTTTACATGATAAACCATCTCCCTCTGTATGCACTGTTTAAAATTCAGCACAAAACAGCTGAAGAAACTGCTTCTCTTTCTAACCCAAACAACTCTCAAAGCCAGCATTGAATGTACAGAGGCATCGAAAACTGGTATACCTTGAAATAGTATTTGTTCTTTTACAACTTTCTAAAGAACAAAACCACCCTAGGGCAGGTTTTTGGCAACCTGATCCCCAGCCATATTTTTATAACTAAATTAGAAGTTTCTGAATAAAAGAGATTAGGAAAAATTAGCTCGTGATTGCACAAACTCTAATCAGGTTAGCTCTCTAGTTAGCCTAAATAAACCACTTTACCTTCCTAATGGCATCATAATTAAAATCTGCTGTGGCAGCACAATTACAGGAGTTCACAAATTAAAAAGGACATTTCCTGGTTCTTAAAAACGTTAATTTTCTAAAGTATGTCCTATATTAAGTAACACTGATACATTAAGCAGGAAAACATGCTTCTTGTAAAAATTAAAACATTACATATTCAACTATAAGGCAGGAAACATGTTAATTTAATTGGAAAAGACATACTTAGTACAGATGATACTTGTTACAAAAAAGCGATAAACTGATTTCCATATTCATGTGAGCATCTCTTATAACACCTAAGGATCCTGTGACTTTTAGAGTAGAGTGGAACACCAAGTCTGTCACCCTGAGGGCAAGCTCACTGGGAACATGGCTAAGACGTTGGCTTCTTTCAGCCCATAAGAAGCTGATGCCTACACAGGGGTCTTTTCTGAGACTGATACTCCAACCAAGGACCATGCATGGAGATAACCTAGAGCCCCTGCACAGATGTAGCCCATGGCAGTACACTGTCCAAGTGGGTTCCATAGTAATGGGAAGAGGGACTGCCTCTGACATGAACTGACTGGCCTGCTCTTTGATCACCTCACCCTCAGGAGGGAGCAACCTTACCAGGCCACAGAGGAAGACAATGCAGCCAGTCCTGATGATATCTGATAGACTAGGATCAGAAGGAAGGAGAGGAGGACCTCCCCTATCAGTGGATTTGGGGAGGGGCATTCATGGAGAAGGGGAGGAAAGGGAGAATTGGAGGGAAGGATAGAGGGGTTTATGGGGAGATACAAAGTGAATAAGGTGTAATTAATAAAAATTAAAATAAAAAAGATTTAAAAAAAGAAGAAGCTGATGCCTGGTTATGAGTCTCAGCTCTGCTTTGATACACTGCTAGGTAGAGTCTTTCAGAGGCCCTCTGTGGTAGGCTCCTGTCCTGTTACTTGTTTTCTCCTACTTCCAATGTCCATCCCATTTGTGTTTCTAAGTGAAGGTTGATCATCTTACCCCAGGTCCTCTTTCTTGTTTATCTTCTTTATGTGTACAGATTTTAGTATATTTATCCTATCTTATAGGTCTAGTACCCACTTATAAGTGAGTATATACCATGTGTGTCTTTCTGCTTCTGGGATACCTCACTCAGGATGATGTTTTCTAGATCCCACCAAACCTTTGGCAGAGTACAGGGAATCATATGAAAGAAGGGGAAGTTAGTATGATCTGGAGAGGACAAGAGCTCCACAAGGACCAAATATATCTGGGCACAGGGGTCTTTTATGAGACTATTTCTCCAACCAAGGACCATGTATGTATATAACCTAGAACCCCTGCTCGGATGTAGCCCATGGTAGCTCAGTATCCAAGTGGGTGCCTTAGTAAGGGGAACAGGGACTATTTCTGACATGAACTCAATGACTGGCTTTTGCCCCTCCCCGCAAGGGAGGAGCACCCTTGCTAGGCCACAGAGGAGGACATTGCAGCCAGTCATGATGAGACCTGATAAGCTAGGGTCAGATGGAAGGGGAGAAGGACCTCCCCTATCAGTGGACTTGGAAAGGGGCAGGGAAGAGATGAGGGATGGAGGGTGGGATTGGGAAGGAATGAGGTAGGGGCCTACAGCTGGGATACATAGTAAATAACCTGTGATTAATATTTTTAAAAAAGAATATATATATATATTCTTTTATAGGCCCAGCTATTATAGCTCCAGTGCTCTGCGACTCTGATAGGAGACTCTCATCTCTTATTTCCCATGGAATTTTCAGAAAGGTCAAAAAAAAAATAAAGAGAATGTGTTCATTTTAGGTGAAGAAAGGCCTAAAAATTGAAATTGAACTATATGCACCCACTTAACACACAGAGAGCCTTACCTTCACGTTTAAGCTAAGCCTGGGTAATTCCGGGAAGATAGGAGAATTACACAGAAGGGCATTTACTCCTAGGGCTGCTGGAGCATTTCCTTGTGTAAGCACTGAGAACCTGGCAGGGCACAGGATCCTACCGAAGAGTAGCTGATGCCCTAAAAAGGCTTGTTCTCAGCTAATAGCCTCTCTGTCACGTGTACATCAACATTTCCTCTGTGTGCAAAGACAAAACAGAATGGAACTGTGACTAGAGACTACTTTGAAGGAATAGCTTTTCCAGATGGAAAAGAGAGATAAAGATTACAGGTTACTTATTGCCCACATACTCACTCTTACAAAGGGTGTCAAGAACCAACAGAAGACTAACGGTGCTTCCGTTCTCTGAACCACGGAGGAGTAACTCCACCAGTACCCTTATCATCTCTTGCAGAAGGAAACTGAAAACTTTCTCAAAGTTACATAAAAGCAGAGCTGCTGCAGGTCCTGGTAGAGGCCCTTCCACTGTGCAGGGCAGTGCTTGTGTATCTAAGAGGCCTCCTCCAGTGCAGTTTGCCTTCCACACCTGACAGAAGCCAGGACAGTTCCTTTAACAGATCCTGTCCTTACCTCCTTGCCCTGTGCTGCTTAAACCTGGAAAACAAAATCCACAGAAGAAAAAGAAGCGTCCTGCAGGGTAACGCATGGGCAACCATCCTGCAGGGTAACCAAGGGCAAGTCCGTTCTATCGGCCAGCAAGCCAGTAGGAAGGCATCCCCAGGAGCCGACACCGCTTGCAAAAGCTATCTTCAAAAAGATGAAAAGGGCATGTTGTAAACTCAGTCTGTTTGCCAAATAGCCACACTCTCTCTCTCTCTCTCTCTCTCTCACACACACACACACACACACACACACACACACACACACACACACACACAAAGAACATAAGAAACATGCTTGGCATCCAACTGTATCAACAGTTCCCTCTGCTATGAAGAAATGAGTAGAAGTTGAAAAGCTTCTGAATGAAGCACATCAAAGCAGAGCATGGAAAAAAAAAAAAGCAGAGCATGACATTGAACTGCCTGGGGCAGAAATTTAAATTGTTAAGTACTTTGTCCTGCCTGCAGGTCTCAATAGCTTGTTTGGTCTATGCAAACCTTCTTCCTGGATTTTAAAATGGCTCATCCATTTTCACATATGTTGCAACTTTTCCCGTTTTTTTTTTTTCTCAATATGCTGACAGTTGAAAATACCATCGTTTTTCCTTTAAAAATACTATTCTCTTGTCCCTTTAGAACTGCAGACCCTCTAGCAGAACTCAATGTTAGTAAAAACGGTAGTACTCTTTTTAGTTGTAAGGTCTTGAGGTGTGTGGTGCTCAGCTTCATGTGGTATGACAAGTCTTTGTTTATTTTTCCTAAAAAATCTCTGCCATGATTTATTGAGAGATTTTTAATATTGTTAAGCAGATTTATCTATATTTGTGCCAGCATAATATCCAAAATTTTAGAAAATTATGGTAGAAAGGAAGCCATTGTGTTTATCATATAGTTTATTGCCATCTCATTCTTAAGTGTAGGAAAAATACAAGGAAATAAAAAAATATACTTGAAAACATGACCACGGGGCATGAGGAGTAAGATCCCAGTCCATACATGATAATCAGTGCAGGTGCCAGCACCAGACAACTCCTGTGCTCACAATGACATCTGGACTGGAGCTGACCTACCAGAAAATAAGTGAAGTGTGACAAGTAAATACCTCTGCCCTTCTCACCAAAATCCATGGGAGACAGTCGTCGTCATCACTAAGACCACACATGAACCTAAACTTGGTGGTGTTTACTTGGGAGTCCAGAATGTAAGCTTAGAGAGTGAACTTCCTCCCATCCTACTTAATCAGGATAAAGCAAGGACAGAGGCCCTTCTGGATGGAGAGAGACAGGGAAGATGCTGGGAGGGAAGAAGGTAGAGAGGTAAGGAAGGAAGGAGGTAGGGAGGTAGGGAAGAAGGAGTTTTATTTTTGAAACCTCTAATGTAGTCTTATTAAAATGCATTTATGGATTCTTACCCTAACATGTGCAAGCCAAAAGTGAGTTTTTTTAAGTGGATTTTTGTAAAACAACAAGAAGAAAAGCAGACACAAATCAACATCTGAAGAGCATGGTATGCTCCACTGTCTCTGAACTGGCAAATTGTTTTAGGATTATTTCTCTACCTTAGTTTCAGCTTTACTGTCACTGTAGACCCCTTCTTACTTAAAACAATTGATTTCCAGACCACATCATGTGAGAAAAAGCAGGCCTCTGAACTTCTCCTGCCACTCATACACAAAGTTCCTTCTCTATCACCTGTCCCAAAAATAAAATCAGATGACACCAAATGATGTCTACTGTTGTCAAAACCCCAAGAGGAGACAGCAGAATCACCAGATGTCTCAGTATATGGATTCTAAACCCACCCTCCCAACTGTGTGACCTTAGCATGATATTTAAAGTCCACATCCCTCGGTTTCTCTGTTGAAAAGGGATATTTCTATTTCATAGAGTGAACAGAAAGGATGAAGGGAATTACTGTTAAAAGTGCTCACTAAATGTATTCTCCATGAAAGAATTTGTAATATTTGAGGAAAAGAGGCATAGGGAAGGAAGGAAGGAAGGAAGGAAGGAAGGAAGGAAGGAAGGAAGGAAGGAAGGAAGGAAGGGAGGGAGGAAGGAAAGAAAAAGAAAGAAAAAATTATTAAAATCAGAAACTTGGAGCATTTTGAAGGACCAGTAGAGAAAAAGAATCAGTATTATTGTTAAGGGGTAAGAAGCCTTAGCAAGACATGACTACCCAAACAGTTGGGATATGCTTTCCCTTAGGGTTCCCTTTTTGTTCAAGTTCTATACACTCACCATATTGCCTACTTGTCTTGATTTATAGTTCTTGTTATTTCTGATCTTATGTAAACTTCCCTTCTAGGAAGAGGGATTTCCTATTTTAAGTTATTAAACTAGTTTCCAGCTAAAATCAGAACTTGGTCATTGTGAGTCTATTTTCCCTAAGGCTTAATCATTCCTTAGATTAATTGAACGGGCAACTCCCAGACGGCAAAATTGAAAGTGCAAGCCCGGAAAATAATTAGTCCTTAACCTACCTTTCCAGAACTCCTCAGTTTAATTAATCGTTCTCTGCTTGAACCCAGGAGTATCCTGAGTAAGTTAATAAATCAGTAGCCTTTTGTATTCTATTTGGCTTCCTTGTCTCCCTGCCCGGTCTGGTCTATAGTATTCAGTATTTCCACTGCATGAGATTACAGAGTACACAGGGGCCAGAGTCCTTGTCTAGTCATCTGAAGCCTATCTCTACTGCCAACTAGTATATTACAGACCATTCAATTTTCCATCATCATTACAGCAAATTTTAACTATGTCTCTTTTTCTAGTTATTCTATTTTTAAATTAAAATACATATTTATTTTCTCCCTTCCCTTTCTTCCCTCCAATCCATTCCAGAGCCCACCCATGCTATCTCTCACATTCATGGCCTCTATTTTTTAATTGTTATTACACACACACACACACACACACACACACGTCACTGTGTCCCCATTTTATAGTACTCCATTTAAACCCCTTTCATGTATGTATATACTTTAGAGGGCTTTACAGTAGAAGATAGCCATGTGACTTTTAAATGGATTTTATTGTTAATTCTCCCTCCCTAGAGCACCTCATTACCTTGCTCTCCCTCCCTCTCCCCATTTAATCCTCCTATTCTAGTTTTCTGTTTATCCCTTTATATCATTATAGTCTATTTCACAACAGACTCTTAATATTGAAAATGCCTCCATAAGTTTTGCCTAAAGGCCCACTGGTGAGAGACTGTCTTGATTAATGATTGATATGGGAGGGCCAGGTTCGTTTTGGGTGGCACCACCCCTGGTTAGTTTTCCGGGTCCTCTCAGAAAGCAGGCTGAGCAAGCCATGAAGAGCAAACCAGTAAGCAACATTCCTCCATGGCTTCTGCTTCAGTTCCTGCCATGACTTCCTTTGAGGATGTGAACTTTAAGCCAAATAAACTGTTTCCTACATAAGATAAAGAACACAAAGTGAAAATATATGGCAACTTCAAATGTGAATCGGACTGATCTTTTACTGGGTACTTTTACTATCAGTCCTATCTACTTCAAACTCATCCTAGCTCAGGTGCAAGAAGCGTTTTCCTCTTGCCTTATGCCACCTCTAGGCTACACACTCATAGCCAATCTCTGGAGATTAGGTTGAAGGAGGATGAGTACCTAAGGGTCCTGAGACCTGAACTGGCAATTAGCAATGAAAGGTATCACAACAGCAACAAGTTACTGAAATACATACAAGTGGGGATGAAGCCTTTTCAAATGCTAAGGAGAAGTCTATGTTAAGCAGTTCATAATTTAAAGAAATCTTAGTGCCAAGCATGGTAGTGTATACTTGTAAGCCAAGCACTGGAGAGCTGGACATAGGAGGACTAGCCTGAACTACACAACCTAAGGCTGCAACTTGTTAACTCAGTGGTTACAGTACTTGCCTGACATGTTCAAGGCTCTGGGTTTAATTCTCAGAACTTACTGCCGACAAACAAACAAGTAGAAACAGAATGTACTCTTTCAACGTGATGGAAAAACCTATGACCCACCTGCACACTTCACAGTGAAACACTGAATCGTTCTTTTCTAATATCAGTAGGAAGGCAAAAATGGTTTTTCTAATCCTTTGTACTCAGCTAATGCAATAAGGCAAGAAAAAGAAATGAATTGTATACACTTTGAAAAGTAAAATAAATTGATGTGCTAATTTTATTATTCTGGCCTCTAGAGATAAGTACATGCAACAAATGAGTTTAAATGAGAGACTTCCTGAGTTGATATAAAAATTCTTTTCTTCTGTGCTATCTTTTATGGTGGCTGGACTGGCCTTCCAACTTCTTTTCATCACCATCATGAGCCTGAGAACAAAAACTCCTCATTTTAGATCCTTGTCAGAAAAATGGTTCTGCTGACACAAAACTGTGTCAAGCTGCTCTGTAAGCAGCTCCTTTCCTGGACCTTTCTAGTTTTATGACATCACAAGTGTCTTGGCCCAATTAGATGAGAGTTGCTCCTCATTTATAAGTTCTAACTTTTTCCTTGCACCTTCTTTTATACCTCAAATTTACTCAAAAGTTAGGCTTCTGGGTTTTTTGTTGTTGTAGTTGTTTTTCTTTGGGAGGAGGGTTTGGGGAGTATTTTTGTTTGCTTGCCTGCTTGTTTTAGCCTGCTTTCCCCTTTCTTTAGATATAACTCAAAATCTATCTAGGAATTTATATTACAAAATGTAAATTTGTAATTTACATTACAAAATGTAAATGAACACAGTGAAAACTAAGGTACTACACATTTGACAAATAAATGTAATGCTGTGAGTTTTTCAATCCCTGACTAGTGAATCATAATCAGTTCATTATTTATAAGCTTCCCCATTATTCTGAGCAACAATGTAGACCTAAGTAATATTTTACTTCTGGGTGCATTGCCCTCACTGTACTGGCACTGGACTAGCAGTCAAAAGTAAATTATTTACACAATGTAAAAATATATCATATGTGCTTTATTTATTCAATTTGACCAAAGCCCAGGTTTTCAAAGAGGATTCAATGCAATTCATCTACTCTACAAGAGCATCCCTTTATTGTTTCATTCTTTGTTCATTGCACATAACTCTCAAAGACTCTTCCAAAATACCTTCTCTAAAGACAAAGCTAATTAGACCAACCATTTCTCCCACTCGGTTACAATTTTTTCATCGGGAGCAGTTCTCATTATAACAGCATTTAAATGAAACCTTACATTTGAAGACATTTATTTGTTGCTAAGACTTCATCTCTACTTAATCAGAATGACTACGAATTACTAGTCACAAAACAAGACCCTTCTTATTAAGTGATCTGGAAATACAATTTGGGTATATATACATATGTGTGTGCGTGTGTGTGTGTTTAAAGGAAAGGAAAATAGAAAAGCTACTGAAGAATGTATTGAACCTTTGTGTCACTGCTCTGGTCAGGTCTTGTTCATCTTTACCAATGACCTTCGGAGAGATCATCTATAATAAACCTCATAAATGTCCAGATAAGTCAGAATATTTAGCAACTGGTTTCCATACAGCATTGGTTACTCATTAAGATATGAAACCTATGATGTTTCTGAACAGCCCTTTGTGGAACAAGAACCCGTGATATGAAGTAAACCCTCAGTAAGGAATTACAAGGCAAAGTTATCTTAGGTGGAAGACTGTTCATTTGCACAGGAACTGCCCATCATATCTGCATGAGAACTCAGAGTGAATAAATGAATGTGGAATGGGGCGTCAACAGTAGCAGAAACACTGTCCAACTTAAACACAGGTCATTGCATCCTCAAGATCAGGAAAGCTCTAACTTCTTTCTCCTCCTCATTATCTCAGGGATTTCCTTAGAGTCTATACGTGCATCTTCATTCATGTGCTTAGCATAGATTTCTACTTATATGTAAAATTTGCTTATTAAATATAATTCAGAAAGCTAAAATATGGAAATTTACCGACCAGTTTATTTTCAGTTTCTCTGTGAAAAATCTTCTGGAGGAAATAAGAGGATTCTCTTCCAACTGTTTCAAGAATAAAGAAGACACAGCCCTGCTCTACAGCTGTCTAGGAGGAAAAATGTCAAGGTCACAAATAACAAAAACATAAGGCAAAATGAGCTAAGTGCCATTAGAGAGGTATATATGCAGTGCTTTGGGGACTCAAAGGAGATAAATATCACATCTACTTGGCAAGATCAGGAAGAATATGTGAATGAGGAAATGTTCGAGCCAAACTTTTAGGGATGGATGGGATTTTGTCTGTAAATGGTGGCTAGAAGACATTGTAAATACAAAGACCATTAGAAGGAAAGTTCCCACCCACAGAAAAAAATTCTTTCAGGGACAGCACATGCTCCTTAGCTGATGTACA
This sequence comes from Psammomys obesus, assembly GCF_907164565.1. Lineage (NCBI taxonomy): Eukaryota > Metazoa > Chordata > Mammalia > Rodentia > Muridae > Psammomys > Psammomys obesus. Next base: position 6,720,979 of record NW_026587556.1, read on the forward strand.
TATCTAGAAGTCTAGAGAAGCCACCACTGGAAAGGACCAGTCTACCCACATTTTTAGTATCACATCGAAGCTCCTGGTGGTGAGATATGTCCGTTGTGTAATTGACACAAAATAATTGACATTATTTTAGTATTTGCAGTTTTAATTTTCCATAACATCAAATTTGTTAAAAGGGAATGTAAAAATCAGGAGTTCGGTTTTTTTTTCTGGTTATATAAAGACAAGCAATAAAGCCAATGAACCGTTTTTGTCTTTGTCCAATAAAAAACTAAGGAAAGGATGGTTTATATTTTGTAAAAGTGGTAGAATAAAGTAATAAAAATGATGAAAAGCAAATTAAGTCACTACTTAATAGTCTCTCGAACAGGTGCTTGAATAGACATCTATACATGAGTTTACAGAATTAGCCAAAATAAATAATGTGGAGATCAGTGTTAAACACATTTGTATGCATGTGGTTTTTCTCCATTCTCTGGAGAATTCACATTTTAGTCTTGCTGAAATCCCATTATTAATCTTACTGTTACCAGAATCAAATGGAAAGTAAGTGCACTGAAGTGTAATGACTGAAGCTATAGGAAAAACATTTCTTCCTCACAGAACAAATGCTTCCATTCAACTTGAGGACCATTTCAGACAGTCCTAAAGACAGCGTTTATAAACACAAAATAATCACGGGTTAATTTACCTCTAAATAGCAGTACTTTTAAAAGCAAGAACCCATAGTGTTAGAATTTTTAAAATTCTGTAAAATATATTGCTCCCAAAACATCTCCATTTTACAGATTAAAACACTAAGTCTCAAAGAAAGCTAACTGAACCTCACATGTTGGCATTGTAATATGGCATTTTGGGTCTCTCTTTTTGCCAATATACCTGAAATGAGTCTTAAAAGGAAATGTAATTTCTTAAACAGTTCTCTATATTTTTTCACAATGCAAAAACTGCTTCTTTTAATAACAGTCTCACTATGAGGGCATACTCTACTTTTCATGTGTTTAATATTCTTCTATGATTTCCTTTCACAAAGCAATAATAAAATGATCTCTTACATGGTCTTTGCATTAATCTAATCCTCTAGAGTTTCACAATTCTTGCAGAGGCTATTGAATAGAATCAGTGTTTCTTCATGTTTTGCTCTGCCTGTGAGATCTATGGTATGCCTATGCTAAAAAGATTCCTCCTATATGTGCTAAAATATTTGAGTAAATTTCTCATTTTCATGCAGAATATCAACTTTCTACTTGTATTTTGGGGACTTCAAATCATACCGTTTCATCATTAAGTAATTCAGCTCAGCTAGGCCAACTCCTCTGCCATGGACACTCTCCTTACACACACTCTAGCCTACACTAAGTCACTGGCAAGAGCAGGAAGATGGGTAAGGAGAAGGTGGCACAGCCTAGAATTGCTAGATAACTTTCAAACGTCAATCTGCACACCAACCATGTGGACATCTTGTGGAATGGAGATTCTGACTCAGCGGAGCAGAGCTGAGACTCACAATCAGACTCCTTAGGCTGGAGAGAGGGCTCTGCAGTAAAAAGCACTGCTGTACACGCAGAGGACCTGGCTTTGGTTCCTAGCCCCAAACAGCGGATAACAAACATCCATACCTCCTGTCTCAGGATATCTGATGCCCTACTCACACCTCCAAAGGCACCAAACATGCATGAGGTGTGCATGAACACATGCAAGCAAAACATTCTTACACATAAAATTTTAAAATCTGTAGGAGATAAAATTAAATTTCTCATTAGCTACCGGAGATTCACTCCTGTGCTCTTAGTTCAGAATTACATGAGTATCAAGAACTTGTCTAGACGATAGACTCTTCAATAAACCGAAACTGCTGACGACATCGCACATAAAAAAGTTTTTCCTTTATTTTCAAATGGCTCTGGGGGACGGACTAAAAAACACTTTATGTTGTGAAAATTGTACAAAATTCAAATCTATGTGTCCATAAATAAAATTGATTATGTCATTCACAGTAAATAAGATGTGGAATCAAACTAAGTGTTCACTAGAGAGATGTCATTAATAACTTCATGCTGCATCTGAAGGCTCTGGAAAATAATAACGAACAGCGCAGAAAAAGAGTAGAGGGATGGGAAGAGATCATCAAAATCAGAGCCGAGGTTAATTAAAAAGAAATGGAAAAAGTTACAAAGATTCAATAATATGAAGAGTTGGGTCTTTGAAAAGATTAACAGGATTGACAAATCTTTCGCCAAATTAACCAAAAGAAAGAAAGGGAGAACCCACATTAATAAAGATGAAAGGGGAACTATTACAACAGATACTGAGAAAATTCAAAGAATAATAATGATATACTTTTCAAAGAAATGCTTGCAAACCAAATATGTGAGTACACCAAAAAGCATAAACCATGATCAACTCAACTTTACCCACTGATGGAGGGATGGTTGAACACATATAAACCAGTATAGGCAACACACCACAGAAACAGATGCAAGAATAGAAAAACAAAACAAACAAACAAACAAAAAAACATGATAATCTGACTGTACTCAGAAAGTACCTTTAACAAAACCCAATGTCTATTCATGATAAAAGACTTGGAGAATCTAGATATAGAAAGGATATGTCTCAAAATAATAAAAGGCAATATGCAGTGTGTGTTTGTGCGCGCGCACGCACACGCATGTGCAGCCATCTCATTTAGACTCTCTCTCCATGTAATGTCTGGCTTTGGGTCTCTGCATCTGTTCTGATCTGCTGCAGGAAGAAGCTTCTCTGGCAATGACTCGATAAGGCACTGATCTATGAGTATAGCAGAATATCATTAGGAGTCATTTCATTGATTACCCCCACCCTTTTTTTAGACCAGTAATGTTTGGATTTACCCTAGGTCTCTGTGTTCCTATTTGTGGAGTGAGCCTTAAGTCAAATCAGACATTAGTTGGCTATTCCCATAACTTCTGTGCTACCACTGCCTTAACATATTTTGTGGGCAGGACAGACTGTAGGTCAAAGTTTTTGTGGCTGGATTGATGTTTCTATTTCACTTTTGGCAGCCTGCAGAGTACTTTCCTGCACCAAAGGCACTAGAAAATGTACAGTTAGAGGCTCCATGCAGGTGCCAGATGGACACAGTGTTCAATGCGTTGTGTGGGTGCTGTCCTTGGCAAAGGCAATGGGCAGTGTCCTCTGTCAGTTTGAGGAGGGGAAACTATTGTCCTAGCAACAGCCTGCATTCTTTGGGTATTTCATTTAACTCCCCACCCCTTGGCAAACAACTCAATTGAATGTAACCCTGTCCAATTACTAAATGCCTCCTTTGGTTATAAGAGATGGCCAGTTGAGACTCCTTATCCCTCCCTTATTATTAGGAGACCTCATTAGTATTGCCTACATATATTTTAGGAAGTTTCCACTGCATTGGGTTTTCATACCACCCTTCAAATGTCCCTCAATTCTAGCTGTCTCTCCTCACATTCTTTCCCTCAAAACCATCCCTCCTCCTCCTCATTGCCTGATCCTCCATGCCTGCCCCCATCCACCTCAAGTCCACCCATGAAATCTATTCTACTTCTCCCTCCTGGAAGAACCCATTTGTCCACCCTAGACTCTTCTTCTGTGTCTAACCTCTCTGGGTCTACGAACTGTAGCATGGCTATCACTTATTTAATGTCTAATATTTACATATAAACAATTCACATGTTTTTCTTTCTGGGTCTGGGTTACTTCACTAAGGTTGATTTTTTTTTAAGTTCCTGAGTTTCACGATGTCATTTTTAACAGCTACGTAATAGTCCACAGTATAAATGTACCATGTTTTAATTATCCATTCTTCTACTGAGAGACATGTAGGTTGTTTCCAGTTTGCGGCTATTATGAATAAAGCAGTAATGAACATGTTTGAGCAAGTGTCCTTGTGCCACCTTTGAGACATTATCTAGACGTGGAAGTGTGGGTGGAAAGGAATCTGGGTTACTCACCAGGATGGGGAGATGGGCAAGCTGCACACCCCAGCTGGAGCTGGAAAAAGAGACTGAGCAGTCAGGCAGGAGTCTGGTCACTCGCCAGGCTGGAATAGTGTGCAACATGAGAGACTAGAACTGGACCTGGGAGTGTGACGACAGCACAGGCAGGCAGGGACCTGGGCCACTTACCTGACCCGCCTGGCACAAAAGCTGCAGGACTCCAGCAAGGTTTCATAGTTACTAGAGGGCCTTATTCAGTTTTTTTCAGGTAGTTTTGCTATTGGCTCAGGCCACCCTAAAACTCAGTGTGCAGGCCACGCTGGCCTTGAACTCAATCCTCCTATCTTAACCTCCTAGGTCTCAGGAATACAGCCTTAAACCACTGTGTTCAGATCCCAGATGCGTGTTTCTTAAAGTCCTCAAATGGTTAAAAATGTAACTACTATGACCCATGGATGATTTTTTTCCTATAGAAAACAACAACAACAAAAACAACCTTTAAAACTAAATTTTTAATTATCCACACTCCAAATAATAATTGTCCTGTGTTTACTTCTGTTTAGAACCTTTGCTAATTTAAAAATATTTAATGCTCTGAATTGTGTTGCTTCAAATGACTTGTATTAAAATGGAGTTCGATTCCAAAGCCAGAGTTCCCTCATTCTATTATATGATCTCCATTTTCATAAGTAAAATGCACACCATTAAGAGCATGCCTATTAAGCCAGCTTCATCACATGCTTGTAACGACTGCATTTTTCCAGTAGTGTACAAAAGGAGCTAAGATAAACATAGCCCAGGTGTACCCTCTATTACTCAATAGACTTAACTACTTATTTTTTGAGTCTTAACATTGTGATGCTTTTGAATCCATTTTTACTGATCTTTTTTTCCATTTTCAATTGAAAGCACTACATATAGACAAGGACAGGACAAAATTGCACAGTAAGCTCTAACTAGGCCATAAGTCCTTATGCCCACATTTGCAGAGGTGATTTCTCTCTGAGATTTCAGCTAGTTGCTATATGCCCTTTATAGGCAGTGTTCCCTTGAGGAACTAACTTTTCAATGCCTCATATTGCTCAACTGGGGATGAAAATGTCTTTTTCAGGAAGGTATGAGGAAACATCAAATTATAAAGCACAAAGTTGTTAAGACAGTGTCTCAACACATTAACATATTCCTTTCATGGTACTGATGTTGGCACTCCATAAGCATTATACCTGTCAATCCTTTAACAAACCTGAGCAGTGTACAGTACGATCATACTCTTCCAACAGAAGATTTCTTTAAACCACAGCTCTGATTATCCCACAGGACACCTTTTGTAGATAAACAGTAATTGGCACTAACCAACGGATGTTTGACAAGGAAAATAAACCCCTGTGCCCTGAGACACCCATGGTACGCAATCAGCTAATTTCTCAAATTAGAAAAGAACATTTGTAAGAGAACCGAGAGACACAGTCACTTAAGCAATTTTTCTGCATTCTGTTTTTGTTCAGGCAAGCAAACAAATGACAGTATAGCCCCACACCCCTCTCAATTATTTCCTGACTTTGTAGTTTATGTGTCTTGTTTGCCAAATTATTAAGTTCACATTTCTCATTGTAAACAGAAGTTTATACAGAAGTAAAGTAGAATCGTTTGCTTATTTAAAAAAGTGATGAAGTATTTTGTTTGAGTGGTATGGTAATTTATTAAGATACAAGGTAGCTTTTTGGTCTCCCTGCTGTTTAACAACTCAGAAGACTGATCCACTAGTTAACAGTTTACATGTCCTATTCTGTCTTCTTCTATCACACTCTTCCTTCTGAGAAAACAATCAAACCTTCGGCATTCTGTCACTACAGTGTGCTCCTGCTTCCAGGACCAACTCGGAAGTGGCTGAAAGGGAATGCCCTTTCTTTACTATGCTTTTCCAAAAGCCTAGTACAGAGTTAAAAAGAAACTGCTGGTTGGACCAGCACCATTTGTTGAAGATGCTATCTTTTTTCCATTGTATGGTTTTGGCATCTTTGTCAAAAATCAGGTGTCTGTAAGTGTGTGGGTTTATTTCTGGGTCTTCTGTTCAATTCCATTGATCCACCATTCTGTTTCTATGCCAGTACCATGCAGTTGTTATAACTGTTGCTCTATAGTACAGCTTGAGATCAGGGATGGAGATACCTCCAGAAGATCTTTTATTGTAGAGGATTGTTTTAGCAATTCTGGGTTTCTTGGTATTCCATATGAAGTTGAGAATTTTTCTTTCCAGGTCTGTAAAGAATTGTGTTGGCAATTTGATGGGAATTGCATTAAATCTGTAGATTGCTTTTGGTAAGATGGCCATTTTTACTATGTTAATCCTGCCAAGCCATGAGCATGGGAGATCTTTCCATCTTCTCATATCTTCCTCTAATTCTTTCTTCAGAGACTTGAAATTTTTTTCATACAAGTCTTTGATCACCTTCTCCTGAGGGGGGAGCAGCCTTACCAGGCCACGGTAGAGGACAATGCAGCCACTTTTGATGAGAACTGATAGACTAAGATCAGAAAGGAGAGGAGAACCTCCCCTATCAGTGGACTTAAGGAGTGGCATGCATGCGGAAAGGGGAGGGAGGGTGGGATCGGGAGGGGAGGGGGGAGGGCTTATAGGGGGATACAAAATTAATAAAGTGTAATTAATTTAAAAAAAAAAGAAAGGAGACTGCTGCCCTGCCCCTACAAGCTCTGCAGGTGGGGCTGCTGTGTCACATGTGCAGCAGCAGGTGGCAGAGAGGAGAGATGTTATCTCTATACTCAGTGTTCTGATCTATGAACATCTAAATGATTAGCAGCCTAACGTTTCTTCTGAAAAAAAGTGAGTCTGAAATGGACACCAGTCCAAAGTGTGTCTGTGAGTCTCTGCATCTGCTTCAATCCCCTGCTTGGATGAGTCTTTTAGAGGACATCTGTGGTAGGCTCCCATCCTGTTACCTCTCTTCCACTGCATCAGGTATCTATTCTGTTTTCCCTTCTGAATGAGAATTAAGCATCTTTTCTAGGGTCCTCCTTGTTGTGTAGCTTCTTCAGGTCTGTAGATTTTAGTATAATTATTCTATATTATATGGCTAATATCCACTTATAAGTGAGCATATACCATGTGAGTCTTTCTGGTTCTACGTTACCTCATTCATGATGATCTTTTCTAGTTCCATCCATTTGCCTGCAAATTTCATGATTTCCTTTTGCAGTAGCTGGGAGTATTCTACTGTGTAAATGTACCACAATTTCTGTATCCATTCTTTGGTTGAGGAACATCTAGGTTGTTTCCAGATTCTGGCTATTATGAATAAAGCTGCTATGAACATTGTTGAGCAAGTGTCCTTGTTGTACAGTAGAGCATCTTTTGGGTACATGCACAGGAGTAGTACAGCTGGGTCTGAGGTAGAACTATGTTCATAGCAGCTTTATTTGTAATAGCCAGAAACTTGAAACCTAAATGTTCCTGAACTGATGAATGGATAAAGAAACTGTGGTATATTTACACAATGGAATACTACTCAGCTATTAAAAACAAGGAAATCATCAAATTTTCAGGCAAATGGATGGAACTAGAAAAGATCATCCTGAGGTAAGTCAGACCAAGAAAGGTATGTGCTCACTTACGTGTGGATATTAGCCATATAATATAGGACAACCACACTACAATTCACGGAGACAAAGAAGCTAAGAAACAAGGAGGGCTCAAAGGAGGTTGCACTTCTCACTGAGAAGAGCAAACTGAAAAGACAGGGAAAGTGCTCCAAGAAAAGGAAAAGGATAAGAGACAGAGTGCTGAAGGAAATGAGGGTGGGAGTCTGATTCAGGGAGAGTTGGGGAGAAGGGAAGGAGGACAGAGGGCATGCAGAGGGAAGAGAAACTGTGGCCTGAGACATCTCTGTGACAGGCTGGAGACCTGTCTGGGTAGGATTCTGGGAGGATATGGGGGTGACTCTAGTGGAGAACCCTACTAGTGGGGGACATGGAGACTAAAGAGGCCACCCTCTAACCAGACAGAACTCCAAGCAGAGGGAGGGGAATACCAATCCACCTACAAAAACTTCAATCCAAAATTTACCTTGCCTACAAGATATGCAGAGATAAAGATAGAGCACAGATTGAGAAAATGTCCAACCAATGCTTGGCCACACCATGGGAGAAAGCTAACCTCTAGCACTATTAAGGACACTCTATTACGTTTACAGACAGGAGCCTAGCATGGCTGTACTTTAAGAGGCTCCACCCAGCAGCAGATCAAACTAGATGCTGAGACTCACAGCCAAACACTGAGTGTTCCACTAGGCTTGTGGAAGAGTAGGGGGAAGGATAGAAGGACTTGGGGGGAATGAGATCTCCACAAAAAGACCAACAGAGCCAACTAACCTGGGAGAGGTTAGTTGTTGAGACTGGGAGACTGAACTACCAAAGATCATGTATGGACTGGACCTAGGCCCCTTACACATATGTACAGGGTGGACAACTTGGTCTTCATGTGGGTTCCCTAGTAAGGGGAGCAGGGGCTGTCTCTGGCAAGGACTTCTTGGATGCTTTTTTTATCACTTCCCTCTGGCAATGATGACTTGCTAGGTAGAGGATGCACCTACTCCTCATAGGACTTCATGTGCTGGGATGGGTAGGTTGGGGTTGAGGGACTCCCCTTTTCAGAGGGAAAAGAGGGGAGGTATATGGGGAAGATGGAAGGAGGGTGGAACCAGGAGGAGTGAGGAAAGCAATGAAAAAAAAGAAAGAAGAAAAAGTTAATGAAATTTCCAAAGCATTTAGTCATTTAATCAATGTTTGCATTCAAAGAAGATGGTCTCTGAAAAACTTATTCTTTTTTTTTTAATTTTGAATTTCAAATTTATTTTTCCTACTAGTAGTATGATATTCCATTATACAAACATACCATGGAAAAACTTATTCTTAAGTGTTGAATCTAAGTTAAATTTGATCTGTATAAAATTTTAGCTCTTCACCATTTAATAGGGATTCATTGGTTTAATTAAATAGTATTATCATTCCTAACTTCTTTCTAAACCTTGAAGCATATTGGATGCATCTAGATCTTGGGTTCCTACAAATTTATCGTTCCTTACATGCTGGAGAGGTTGTGGAGAAAGGGGAACCCTCCTCCACTGCTGGTGGGAATGTAAACTGGTACAACCACTCTGGAAATCTATCTGGCGCTTTCTAAGACAATTAGGAATAGTGCTTCCTCAAGACCCAGCTATACCACTGCTAGGTATATACCCAAAGTTTGCTCAAGTACACAAAAGGGATATTTGCTCAACCATGTTTATAGCAGCTTTATTTGTAATAGCCAGAACCTGGAAACAACCCAGATGTCCATCAACGGAGGAATGAGTACAGAAATTGTGGTATTTTTACACAATGGAATACTACTCAGCAATCAAAAAGGAGGAAATCATGAAATTTGCAGGCAAATGGTGGGATCTAGAAAAGATCATCCTGAGTGAAATATCCCAGAAGGAGAAAGACAAACACGGTATATACTCACTTATATAGACCTATAAGATATGATAAACATAATGAAATCTACACACCTAAAAAAGATAATCAAGAGAGCGGACATGGGGTAAGATTATCAATCCTCATTTAGAAAGACAGATGGGATGTGCATTGAACATATGACAGGAGGCTACTGAGCGCATTTGAAAGACTCTAACTAGCAGTGTTTTCAAAGCAAAGACTCATGACCAAACCTTCGGCAGAGTACAGGGAATCATAAGAAAGAAGGGGAGTTAGTCTGATGAGGAAAGGATAGGAGCTCCACAAGGACCAAATATATCTGGGCACAGGGTCTTTTCTGAGACTGACATGCAACCAAGGACCATGTATGAATGTAACCTAGAACCTCTGCTCAGATGTAGCCTGTGGTAGCTCAGTAACCAATTGGTTTCCCATAGTGAGGGGAACAAGGACTATTTCTAACAGGAACTCAATGACTGGCTCTTTGGCCTCCCCACCCCCCAAGGGAGGAGCAGTCCTCTTAGGCCACAGAGGAGAGCTTTGCAGCCAGTCCTGAAGATACCTGATAAAACAGGATCAGATGAATGGGGAGGAGGTCCCCCCTATTAGTGGACTTGGCAAGGGGCACGGTGGAGATGAGGGAGGGAGGGAGGGACTGGGAGGGAATGAGGGATCGGGACTTGGCTGGGATACAGAGTTAATAAAATGTAATTGATAAGAAAAAAATAAAATTCAAAAAAAATTTATCGTTCCTTAAATTGCTGATTTTCTTCCTTTATGAGAGTGAGGTATCTGTGTTCTGCTGATATCCTAAAGAACTGATTACACTAACTACTAGGAATTTAACTTGCCATGTTTTTCTTAAATCATACACATTTAAGGAAATCCTCATTTCTCTAAATAAAATGTGCCCTAACTTTCATGTTTCCTGTCCCAGCAAATAGAACTCATGACATCTGCCTTGAAGGCTAAAACAAACTTTGAGGAATTCTGACCTACACCTTCATCATTCACATCCTCACTAACAAGTGCTATGCAGGTCTTGTGACTTCCAACTGCTTCGTGGCTACTGAGACTCTGTTTGTACTCCTCCCCCAGGATTGCCAACACTTCCTCTCAAGTGAGTATACAGAGCTCCTGTGTCTTTCCCTCCTTCCTTCCCCTCTGTCTTTTCTTGCCCCATACCATCATAAACACTTTATTTCTACATAAAATATTGTTTGTGAACCTAAAACTTTTCAGAGAAGGATGAGGAAACAGCTCAGTCAGAACCCACTGAGGAGCCAGAAAGGAAGACCCTTGGTGATGCTAGGTTAGTTGAGCCCAAGACTCATGGGGAGACCTTGTCTGAGAAAAATAAAGTGAATAGCAATTAGAAACGACACCTTACCTTGATCTACACACACACACACACACACACACACACACACACACACACACACACACGGGGGTGCGTAGTCAGAGGTTCCCTTACGATAGTGTCTTATTGCACATATATATGCAGTATATGACAAAGGCCCTTAAGAACCTCCTCAGTTGCTTGACCAGCTCCCCTCTTGTTGGTCCACTTCCTCATACTTCACTGACCTTCAGGTTTTAATTCTTCTAGGAAGTTTTCTCAAGTGCTCCAGAGCCGGAAGAGGTCCCCCTGGCCTACATGCATTCATGCCACTCGCACTGTTATTTCATCAGTCACTAGCGAATTTTCTCCACCTGAAAGAAGCTCCCGCAGAAATTGGCTCTTCCTCATTGATTCTGTACTTGCTAAGGATAGGTACTCAGAGCTTGTGAAAACAAAGAATCAATGAACAAATAAAAGAAGGAATGGCAACGGTTAAATTTTTTCTCGAACATCCCAATAAAATTTTCACTACTACTTTTCAAGCACAGTTAGACTACAATAAAAACAGTGGCTTTAAAAATCATACCCACACATGCACAGCAGACACACAGGCTACCCTGTGACTGGGAAAATGCACATTTGTAAGTAGTTACCAATAGCTCTGTCCATAATGAGTCTGCATTATGCAGTGACAAGAGTCACCTAGTCATCGTCAATGAAGAAACATTACAGTAAAATATGTCATTTAACATAAAGAATAGCTACCATCACCATTCTCTACACGCTGTGCTAAACATGTGTTGTCTCATTCAAATCCCACAACCGAGCTCTGAGGTAGATCATTTGTGAACTTTTCAGAGAAAGAAACCAAGACTCAGCATGGCAGATAAGCACCTGTCTACAGCCATGAAATCAGTTAGGAAGCCTTTCCTCAGGACAGCCCTATCTGAGCGGTGATACTTCCACATTTGCACCACGAAAGAAAGAAGTTTAACACGGATTGTATGGCACCACTACCATGTCTGGTAAAGGCTTAGTCTAGCAAACAAGGGATTATGGGTTACATCTGCTACACAGAAATGCCTCTGAGAAACAGCTCCACACCCCAGGTGAATACTTAAAAATGTGCTGAGTCCTTTGAATTCAACCGAAGAAAATGTAAAATTACGGTGTTAAAACAGGCCTATAAGTAATCCAAAAGGCCACATAATTACTCCTAGTATGAGGATAAGCAAGAAACATCGAAGTACACATCATTGTGGATATATTTAGTGTACATATTAATCGAGTACAGGATCGTAACACAAAATTCACTGTTGGAAAAATCCTATTGCAAATGATTTCCTTGGCTTGAAGTTGTTTCCTTGATGAAAATTCTTTTCTCTATACAACTTAATGATCTAACAGTAAAGAACACTGTAGAAAAAGTCTAGAATGGTTTATTTGTTACACCTTCTTTGTATCAGAATTATCAAAAATAAATATGATTCATATTACAGTTATTATGTCAAAATGACTTAGCAACTATTGACAATTCTTCATGCTTCTTAGGGAAAAAAAATATCCCATGGTGTCAGAATGAAGAGGAGAGCTGTGACTGAGAGCAAGGGTGAATGTAATCACAGTACATTCCATACATGTACATATGTACATAATCATACAAAATAAACTAGGAAAAATAACTTCTTACTCTTTTTAAACTAAATGCAAAGAACTCCCTTTATACTAAAGCTCCCATATTGCATATGGCAGATAGCATGCTATCATATACTTTCTTCACCCAGAAGACCATCCCAGGTTTATCAGGATCCAGAAATCACCCTCTATTCGCTTACTCAAAAGAGATTTGGTGAGCATCTGTACATGAGGGACTTAGCAAGAAACAAGAAACTTAAGGCTTCCTATGCCTTCATATGCCAAGTCTCAAAAGAAGACCTAGTTATTATAATTTTTAGGTCAAAAGCTGCTGTCCAAATCAAGCCTGGTTAGTTTTTATTTTTGTCCAACCCACAAGCTAAGAATAAAGTAAAATATTACATGAAAAATGTATTACATGGCACATGAAAATGACATGAAAGGCGACTATTGGAGCTATATATAAACTTTCATTCAAGCTCAGCCAAGCTCATCTGTTTACACCGACAGCTGCGTTTGCACCACGTCAGCAGAGGCAAGCAGTTGTGACAGAGACCACGCGGCACCTCTGTGCATATTGCTCTGCACACCTGCCAACGCAACATTTATAATCCACCAGCATTTCCACTGTCACAGAAATTGCCATGCCACATTTTTATGTTACTACAGAGCACACCTGAAATGTCTAAACAAGAGGAGAAAAGTAGACTTAAAATGCCCCGCTTTTAGCATGCACTGGAAGGTACGTTGCTTTGTTATTGAATTAGAGGATGAATCATTTTATTTAGTATGTGCTGACACTAGAACTGTAGTAAAGGAGATGATGTGTGGCATGTTAAATAACATCACAATATTTCTAACTCACAGGGAAGGAATGTCACAAAAATTACAAAGTCTAAAACAATACAACTGCAGCCAAAAAAAAATCATAATTGATTTACATGATAACAAATGCACAGCCAACCTAAATTTCTATGTGGGTCATTTTATCTACATAGCTAAGAAAATGAAGCCATTTAGCAATGGTGAGTTACCAAAATCATGTATTACTTCAGCAGCTGAAAAAAAGGTGTCAAGAGAAAACAAGCATATTTAACATCCTGGTAAGGTGAGTTGTTCAGTTACAGACATTCACTCAATAATCAAGGAAAGGTAGGTAGGACTGGGAATGCAGGTCAGAGCTACAACTTGGCCTACCATTTCCCAGGCCAAGGATTCAGTTCTCCACACTTGAAGAGGGAGGGCCAAGGAGAGAGGATCAAAGAGAGAACAGAGGGCCTAATATAATCCAGACTGGCCTCAAAGCCAGGCATGGGGTGCATGCCTTTAATCCCAGCTCTCTGGAAGGCAGAGGCAGATGGCTTACTGTGAGTTCAAGGCCAGCCTGTTCTACAAATCGAGTCATGACAGCTAAGGTTACACGGAGAAAGCCTGTCTTGAAAACAAAACAAAACAGACTGGCCTAAACTCACTACTTCCTGATCTTTCTGCCTCCACTTGTCACATTCTGTTATTCCAGGTCTTCATGCACCACTGTGCCTGGCTCAGTGTAGTTTTGCTCTTTACATAAAAAAATCAGTGCCAGTTTGGAAGTGACGGAAGAATTCATCTCTACAAGACAACCTACAGATAAGAATATCTTTTTCCACTTTCTTGATTATCTTCTATAGGTGTGTAGATTTCATTATGTTTATCATGTCTTGTAGGTCTATATAAGCGAGTATATACCAAGTTTGTCTTTCTCCTTCTGGGATACTTCACTCAGAATGATCTTTTCTAGATCCCACCACTTGCCTGAAAATTTCATGATTTCCTCCTTTTTGATTGCTGAGTAGTATTCCATTGTGTAAAAATACCACAATTTCTGTATCCATTCCTCCGTTGATGGACATCTGGGTTGTTTCCAAGTTCTGGCTATTACAAATAAAGCTGCTACGAACATGGTTGAACAAATGTCCTTGTTGTGTACTTGAGCAAATTTTGGGTAGAAGGTGATTAATCCTCATTTAGAAAGACAAATGGGATGTGCATTGAACTTATGACAGGAGTCTACCACAAAAGGCATCTGAAAGACTCTACCTAGCAGTGTTTCAAAGCAGACACTAAGACTCATAACCAAACCCTCGGCAGAGTGCAGGGAATCATATGAAAGAAGGGAAGTTCGTATGATATGGAAAGGATAGGAGCTCTACAAGGACCAAATATATCTGGGCACAGGGTCTTTTCTGAGACTGACACTCAACCAAGGACCATCTATGGATATAACCTAGAACTTCTGCTCGGATGTGGCCTGTGGTAGCTCAGTAACCAAGTAGTTTTCCAAAGTTAGGGGAACAAGGACTATTTCTAACAGGATCTCAAGGGCAGGCTGTTTGACACACACACACACCCCCCCCCAGGGGAGGAGCAGTCTGTTAGGCCACAGAGGAGGATTTTGCAGCCAGCCCTGAAGATACCTGATAAAACAGGGTCAGATGAAAGGAGAGGAGGTCCTCCCCTATCAGTGGACTTGGAAAGGGGCAGGGAGGAGACCAGGGAGAGAGTGTGGGGTTGGGGAGGGAATGAGGGAGCGGGATATACAGCTGGGACACAGAGTTAACAAAATGTAACTAAAAAGAAAAATAAAATAAAAAAAAAAATAAAGTGGCAGACAGTAAAAAAAAAAAAAAAAAAGTTAATTAGCCTAATTAAAAAAAAAAAAAAAGAATATCTTTTTCAAAACTAATAAGGCAGGCTTTCAGAACCGATCTGAGGTTTGTGAGGCGAAGCATGATTAAGCCAGGTAGTGTTAGACAAGTGCTTCAAAGGAAAATATTGGGCACACAGTCCCACCCTCTTTCAGGATCTTAATGCCCACTGGTTTATGGGGACTTAATGAAAGCAGATCTTTCAGATCTTATGTATTCTGTTCTTAGCTTAAATGGTTTTCTATATAAAACATATATGTATAAAATAAAAATATATGTTTTATTTGAGGTTCCTTAAAGCCTTTCTGTTCCGACATCTTAACCCTAAGTAGGAGAGGGAAGGTTAGTGGGGAAAGGAGGCGCAGACCCCATTACTTCTCCCACTGTTTAGGATTCTCTTCTCCTCCAAGCCGAGGGGCCCTGAAGCGTTTCTCTTGTCGGTGCACTCCAACCGCCACGCCATCCATTCTGATCTCCCCAAACTGCCACTTGCCTCACGCCACACTGCACGTCACTCTTTCTTTTCCTGGGCTCTCATATTTATATCCTCAGGGCCCTAGACCACGCCCTTGTCCATGCTGCAGGAGGCAGGCCATTGTAAGCTGTCAAAGGCCATGCCCCATACAAAACAAATATCAGCTGTGGTCAAACTAAAGCCCAATTACAATCCCACACTTGGGATTAAAACAAAAACCTATTTACATACATAACTGAGTTTACAAAGAAACCAAAACTTCCATTACAATATGACTTTTATTTTTCTGATTGTAAAAGAAACACCTATGCACAGTGGTGCACACCTGTATCCCAGCACTTGGAGAGGCAGAGGCGGGCAGAGCTCTGTGCGTTCAAAGGCCAGCCTGGTCTACAAAGTTAGTCCAGGACTGCCAAGGCTACACAGAGAAACCCTGTCCTAAAACAAAAAAAAGAAGGAAAGAAGGAAAGAAGGAAAGAAGGAAGGAAGGAAGGAAGGAAGGAAGGAAGGAAGGAAGGAAGGAAGGAAGGAAGGAAGGA
>NW_026587556.1:6737109-6741812 GCF_907164565.1 Psammomys obesus
GGAAGGAAGGAAGGAAGGAAGGAAGGAAGGAAGGAAGGAAGGAAGGAGAGAGAAAGAAAGAGAGAGAAAGAAAGGGAGAAAGAAAGGGAGAGAAAGAGAAAGAAAGAAAAAAGAGAGAAAGAAAGAGAAAGAGATAGACTTGTGAATATTGAAACTGTATAAAAATCATGCAGTACTCTAAACTTGAAAGAAAGAAGACTATTTTTAAGGAGCTGTGCAGACAGTCCAGTGATGGAAGCATCTGCAGCGGGAGCATGAAGACCAGAGTCTGGATCCCCAGCATCCAAGCAAAATTCAGAGCTGGTAAACCTGTCATCCCAGCGTTCAAGAGACAGGGCAAGATGACTAACTAGCCTACATGAATCAAAGACTTTGGGGTTTAAGTGAGATACCCTGACTTAAAATATAAGGTGGAGAACAACTGAGGGAAAGATACACCTGGCTTTCAAATGACACCTCTGGCTTCCAAATGCACACAAGTGACACAAGTATATACAAATACGCAGACATGAAACACGCATACATACACACACAGAAAGAGAGAGAGAGAGAAGAATCCTTCTAAAATGTTGAGAAAACATTCAGTTCAACTTAAGTAGAATATACTTTACATGTTAAGATGTACTACATTTTCAAAACAGTTTACTGGGTTTTATTTATTTATTTAGGCGGATGGAAGGGAGCACAGGCCTCAGTGCATATAGGTCAGACAAACAGACAACAGGCAGCCAGGTACCAAGACAAGGAGCTTTAGGGGAAGGTATAGATACCCAAAGTATCAGAAAAGTCAAACTTAGTTTCATTCAAAAGAAAGACAAAAAAAAAAAAAAAAAAAAAAAAAAAGTCAAAGGAAGAGTTGTGCCTTTCTCACCAGGCTTCTGAAGGTTGGGCAGACCTAGCTAAATCTCAGCGTGGCTCCTATGGACTGGACTAGAAGAAAGGAATTCTGAGGATTCTGGGAAGTAACAGTACAGTACCTCATTAAAGAAAAGGGATGCCTATTTTTAACATAGCAAAGGTGAACCTATCTTCCTAGGGATGGTCCCATGGTCAGGTGATTGACCAGTCCCAACTAGAATGTGAGGTCTGCATCCAATACAGGGATTCATTCTCTTGAACAGGAGATTTTCCTGCTCTAACACAGTGAATGCTAGAATGATGGAGAGGCCTTCTGGCTATAATCAGCTACTTGTGAGATGTGGTACTATACTGAGACAGCTACGGAAGACACCTTTGGGTTTCTTTCTCTGCATATTCCCTGAGTCTAATGTAAATATATCTAGAGAGAGAATTTGATGTTATCATCCATAGGTCAATCAAGAGCACTAAAGAGAACTGAGAAAGTCAAAAGCAGATAGAGGTTGGGAGAGTAAAATAATCATAGAGGAATGGCAATTCCATAGAGAAGGACCAGATGCACAGGACTGGATGGGAGGCATAAAGGGTAGAGGGTGCCAAGAAAAATCGTAGCAGCAGCAAAGGCTGGACAACTAACAACAGAGGGAAATCCTTTTGGTGTCAAGTTCTTGGCTAAACACTCCCCAGGATTTCAACCCACACATGATTATGAAACCTTACAATGTGGAAATCATGACTCTTAGCAACAGGAATATGCATTTTGTATTGACTCAGGTTTGACACTGCACCTTTTATCCTATCTATTGGGAAGTTATACCACAAACTATATTCTGGCTCCTGCCCTCTACACAGATTTTCATGAAGATAAAGGAGGTTGTCTTGGTGACTAAATAAATAAGGAAGCAGGCTCTGATTAGCTCTTTGTTTCGAAGATTGCTCTCCAGAAATTCATGAATTCTGTCTACTGCCATTGGTAATACTAGAATCTGGGTGGAGACTCTGAGCCACTTTGGAGTTAAAGGAAGAATTTTTATCAGTGTGTAGAGTCTATGATCATCATTATTATGTTAGGAAATAGGAACAGTGAATGTTCCATATAGACACAAAACTTTTTATATCAGCGGCAACCCTCTTGGGAAGAGGCTGACAAACTGTTTTGGAAAAGGGTCATATGTAATAAACAACTTAGGATTTGCAAGCCACGAGGAAAAGTTGAGGATGTATAAATATTTATATATGTGCAAACAAAATTCACAAAATTTTAATTGATGAAATATAGTGCATTTTTTTAAATACAGGTTTTTTTATGAGAAGAATCAAGTTATTTGGGGAAGATAATATTTCACTTCATCAGAATCTACTGCTAATATTTCTCTCTTAATGCCTTTCTGTAGTAAGAATTTATTCATCTCATCTTTGAAATTTCATTTACATGGCAAGATGCTGCCCACCAAGCCTATGACTGTAATTCCACATATTCATTGCCTGCGGGACATGTAGGCTCTATTAGACTTCTCTGTTGATATTTTCCTTTCCATGTCAGTACACTCTGGATTAATCACTCTCTTTTGAAACTTAGGTCAAGACTCTTCCATTTCACAGCAAAGTAAGTTTGAAATGTAAAAATTTCTCTCGCATTTGCCCCAAGGTTTGAGAAACATTCTGTCATCTGGGCTCAAATGTATCTGCTCCAGATGAAAATGGAGATAGCAATTTCACTTTCTGTTTTAGCTTTTGAAACCAAAGAGTATATGCAAATGTCTGACATTATTTGTGATTAAATATTTTTGCTAATAAAAGACATTATGGTCATACAATACATGTAAGTGTTGTTTTGCCATGTGATTGCTAATTAAATTCATTAAAATTAATTACCAAGCCATAAAAAAACTAATTTCTAAAGCTATTCTATGTTTAATGGAAGTGGCTGGAGGTAGTTCTTTCAATTCAGAAAAATGTTATTCTTGACTTTGATCTTTGATCTTAAAACCATAGCGACAGTTTATTCAGCAGGCATTGAAGCCCTGTAGTAAGAGTACTGGCCTTCTGCTTCTGAGAAAACATCATGAGAGACAGTGCTGATCATGTTTATGGTTCAGGTGATAACAGATACTGCTGGAGCTATTATATCATAACAGTGACATTTTGACCTTGCCTGCAAAATGGTTTCAAATATTCCCTGAAAAGGACCTGCTAATAAAGCAAATACAGTGCACAATCACAGAATTTAAGCACTACAAGTTTTAGTATATTAGGTCTGTGACTGCCATTTATGACTATCCTGTTCTTTTTAACAAAATTCCAATTGTTCGATTTTACCAATACCAGATGCTGGGGTGAATGCTTGTTAGCTCAGAGAAGCAGAGAAAGCACTCAGCTGACCTTCCTCCTCAGCGGATGTCTCAGAAGGAATGCCCCCCTCCCATGCCATTTCAGACAAACTCCTTCAAACCGAATGTCCCTTCCTTTTACTTCCTGTATGTCTCTCTATCCTTCCTCCTAACTTCCTTTTCCTCTCTATGTTTTTTTTTTTCTTAATAATCCTATGTTCATTTTCTGTCAACTGGTTTCCTGCTCCACCTCTTTCACAATGGTTGACTTTATTTAATCCTGTTTACAATAGTGAAGCAGAAAGCTCTTGGATTAAAGATGTGTGCTAAGGCTGAGCTACACTACACTTATAAAACGGTTTTTTTCAGTCAATAACATGATCTCAGGGTTCACGGGTGTGATCAAATATCGTGCAATATTTCCCCCTTTTGTCTAAATAAACAGGAAAGGTTTTAAGACTTATTTGTTTATTTTATGTCTGAGTCCTCTATCTGCATGTAGACCTGCATGCCAGAATAGGGCACCACGTCCCAGTATAGACAGCTGTGAGCCACCATGTGGTTGCCTGGAATACCGCTGAGCCATCTCTCCAGCCCCACACTCTCACACAGTAAAACTATTTATAATAACGAAGCTATTTCTGTCACACTTTCCACAAGGTCCAGCTTGGTTATATCTTGCAGTCTTAGAATTAAGTAATTTTGAGTTCAAAGTTCTGTAAAATGTTCGTATCAGTCTCCTATGAACTCAGAAATTTGAATGCCCTGAGCAGTTTGTCGTCCAAAGCTGATCTTTGTGTGGTGTTTGTCAACCTAGTGGCAAAGCTGCTTAGGTAGAACAAGACATCAACCCACTGTTTGTGCAGAACCTGGTGGCAGAAGAGGTATGGGACAGTTTTATATATAAATTCAAGGTTTCACATTTATTTATTTTTAGATAACAAGGAACATACACTTTGAATTTCAGCCTGCCTTTCGCAAGTGGCTTTTAAATTTAAATCACTGTAATTCTTGTGTGCCTGCCTTTGTCTTCCAAGTGTTGGGATCAAAGGTGTGCGCCTCCCAAGTGCTGCGGTTAAAAGTGTGAATCACCACCTGGGTATGGATATAATAGTTAGTCTCATAGGGCTGTCCTGGTTCCCCATTTCCCCTTACTTTTTAGTGGAAGGGGTAAACTTTCAAGTTTTTGGAATGTGTAATCTATCATTCTTGCTGATTTATTCTGAATTTGTTCCCTGGCATAATTTAATATTCAAGTCTTAAACATAATGCCAATTTGTCCACTACTTCATTATTTTCAGACATTTATTTTCTGTCTTGCCTGTATGAGATACATAAAATTTACATCTTTGCTAAATGTTGCTAGTTTTTGCCATTTCTAATCATGCCTCCTATGACCAGGTATCTTTGCTATTTTATCTCCCATTTGGTGGTTTTCTATTTTGATGACCATATAGCTATACTCTTGCACACACACACACACACACACACACACACACACACACACACACACAC
>NW_026587556.1:6741822-6758486 GCF_907164565.1 Psammomys obesus
ACACACACACACACACACACACACACACACACACACACACACACACAAAATGAATTGGAGAAGATAGAGATTTTTCCTTTTGCCTTCCTAGTTGTTTGTCTTATAGCCATAGTACTGCACTGATTTTGTGGTTCCTTCCTCAGGATTGGTCATTCCATTCCCTGGGCTATCGGCTGCCACTTTCCATTAGTGTTGATTGCATCAGTAGTTGGTGAACCATCAACAAGACATGCATTAACCAAATGCTGTGACCATTCCATCAGTCCCCACAGTTTAATAGGTGTCTCTATCAAGGGAGGGGTGGACAGTTCAGACAACTAAGTTATTTCCTCAGTGCAAGAAAACACAAACACCTTTGTTATCACATCACTGTCATGAAGGAGCTCAGATAGGTGTCAATTCCACTATAATACCTTTCCTTGCATGAATAGGCCTGTGACGGACTCTGCCTTCAAACGGGTCCAATCCATCATTGTAAGGGGCACCCTTATGGCAATAAGGTGGTTAGTAATAACTTAGTATAAGGTTCTCCAGGCCTCATAAAATGTCCAGGTAAGTTTGTCAAAGAGAGAATATTTATTCTCCAAATATGGAAAGTGTTTGCAATAAAAGCCAACAGACAAATGTTGGTGGGCTCCTTTTTGCTTTATGAAGAGTCCCCAGTTACCAATTAGCCCATAAATATGATAATCATAATTAAGGCAGCATCTGGTTCAATAGTGGTCAGATTGCATGCACGGAAATGAGATTACCAGCAGTTGAAGAAGCTGCTCTTTGTTCCTGTGCCTATTGGAAAATAGCTATCTTTATAGTAACACTGTAGAGCACTTTTATAATAACCTGTAAATGTGTTATGTGATTTTTCTAACGGGCAAGTATACCAATTAAAAGCTATATCTGAGTTTTGTCCTTGAGTAGTGGGATTAAAGGGATGTGCCACCACTCCCTTGTTCAATATAATTCTAGATTTAAAAAAACCAACTAATTTATAGAAACCTGCTTGTCTCAGTAGGGATTAAAGGCATGGGCTTGGCTCCAAATCACTCCAACTCCTAGAGACTTAGAAAACAAGTTTGAGCCATAGTAAATCTTTGAATTTACTTAAAACATTTTTAATCTTTTAACTGTATTTTTAATAACAAACAATAAAAATATCATTTTATTTAAGAAGAAAACTCAAAAGCTGATGTTCAAGATAGGGTGGCCATATGGCAGTCTACAGTCTAATGTTCTAACACAGAATGAAGACACATGGTTTAAGGAAAACCATTTTTCATTTCACGCCAGTAAGGGAAGTGTGCCTTTGATAAATTATCACTTGAAAATATTCTTCTTTATTTGTATTGGTCTTTATAAGTTAGTTTGGACTGAATGACCAAGTTGTCTGATAAACTGACTCTTCTCCTTATCCATGAGGTCTCTCCTATTCATATCTAATCTTTATCAGTCTTGATGGTATCCACAGTGTTTGTTCTGCTGTGGAAAAAAGACAAAACATCTTCCCCAACCTAACACATATCCTAGTTTCCATTCTGAGGTCAACACATCTTTAAAATATACCGGTTGATTTAATCTAGTAGATTTTTTTCTATTATCTAATGTCTCTCTGCAGCTGTTGTTCTTTTCTCATTAACATTTAAAAATTTGAAGTGAATAAAACACTGTGTAATCTATTTCTGAGTGTCTTTATTACTCTTTTATGTTTATTAAGCATATCTTTTAAAGTACAGTTAGAACTTTCTATACCTGCTTGTTTTGTAGGATTGTGTGGTATACCCATAATATGTTTTATTATGTAGAATTTAGAAATTTTTTATAATATGCAAAAATCTGTTTCACTGTAAGTTTTAATTCATATAGGTATACCCATAATAGCCATAACTTCTAATAAATGAACAATTATAGTCAGCCATTTCAGAATTTAGGGCAGGTGTCCATTAAAATCTTCAATATTTATTTATGGTATGGTGCACATACTTTAAATTTCCAAACTCTGCAAAGCAAAACACATCCATTTGCCTAATTTCAATCCTTTGGATACCTTTTGGGTTACTTCTTGCAAATAATGGAGTTATACAAATAACAAGTAAGACATTGCCTTATAATTTACTTGACTTGTTTACCAAGTGATAGAAAAAAATTTTTCCTCAAACTTTTGCTATTAACATGGCATTTCTTATGAAATTCTAGGGCTTCTAGCACATTTCCTATTAATATCTGATCAATTTCATCTTTACGTGTGTTAGAGGGCCTGGCAGACCCATATGTGATCTTATTTGTGTTATAAATAATGAATGATTTCTACTTCCAATTACTTATTGTAGTTGAATAAATAGCTAAGTTAATTATAAATCAATCTGAATAAGTTCAGCAGTTTCAATTTGTAAAAAAAAAAAAAAAAACACTTTCTGCACACTATGAGTCAGTAACTATATTAAGAGATTTAGGTAATAGCCAGAAGCTGGAAACAGGCCAGATGCCCCTCAGTGGAGGAATGGATGCACAAATTGTGATATATCTAAACAATGGAATATTACTCAGCAATAAAAAACAAGGAAATCATGAAATTTGCAGGTAAATGGTGGGATCTGGAAAAGATCATCCTGAGTGAGCTATCCCAGAAGCAGAAAGATGCACATGGTATATACTCACTCATATAGACATATAAAATAGGATAAACCTATTAAAATCTGTACATCTAAAGAAACTAATCAAGAGGGAGGACTCTTACTAAAATACTCAATTTCTATCCAGAAAGGCAAAGAGGATGGACATCATAAGAAGGAGAAAAGAGGGAACAAGTCAGGTGCCTGACACAGAGGACCTCTGAAAGGCTCTGCCCTGCAGACTATCAATGCAGATGCTAAGACTTATGGGCAACCTTTGGGCAGAGTACAGGGAATCTTAGGAAAGAAGTGGGAAACAGTAAGATCTGGAGAGGACAGGAACTCCACAAAGAGAGCAACAGAACCAAAAAATCTGAGCACAGGGGTTTTTCCTGAGACTGATACTCCAACCAAGGACTATGCATGGAGATAACCTAGAACCCCTGCACAGATGTAGCCCATGGCAGTTCAGTATCCAAGTGGGCTCCATTGTAATAGGAACAGGGACTGTCTCTGACATGAACTGATTGGCCTGCTCTTTAATTACCTCCCCCTGAGGGGGAAACAGCATTACCAGGCCACAGAAGAAGACAATGCAGCCAGTCCTGACGAGACCTAATTGACTAGGATTCAGAAGGAAGGAAAAGACCTCTCCTATTAGTGGACTTGGGGAGGGACATGCATGCAGAGGGTGGAGGAAGGGAGGGATTGGATGGGAGGAGGGAGGGAACCACAAGGGGGATACAAAGTGAATAAAGTGTAAATAATAAAGAAAAAAGAGATTTAGGAAAATCTAATGATACCATAAAACTCTTGATTTTTTAACTGAATCATAAGGACTCTGAGCCACTTTACTTACTTTTCCTGATTTATAAATTGCTTTTCCTGATTTATTTGCAAAAATGTAGAATGTATGAACCCCAGAAATTGGTGTCCCTTTTACTCTATGTGGGAGAATCCAATTAGTTCTTTTTATGAACTGGAGTCTCTTACTTTGGGGATATTTGTTGTTAATCTCTCCCAAAAAGTCACTGCAAGCTCTTTGCCAATATTCCTTTTCTGCCCAAAATAAGGCAATTTCAGCATTAGCAAAAGATAGCTCAATTTCTGCTGGCTCTATTCCTGCTAATTGATGAAATTTCATTTTTCCTTTCAGAATCAATTCGAAAACCGTTTCTACATAGGTCTTTAACTTTGTGTGCTAAAAATATCCATTCTAAGACATTATCTTCGCTCTGCTTAAGAATTCCAGTGGAAGAATGAGTCAAAGGCAAAATAACCAAAATACAATCACTCAGTCCACATGTACATCCTGTAATTTCTTTCTCAGCCAATTCTTTGTCAGCCTCAGCTGATAATTTCCTTGGATTATTTAAATCCTTATCACTTTGTAAGGTTTTAAACAAATCACTTAGCCTTTGAGTAATTAATCCAATTGTGGGCCGTAGCCAGTTATTATCTCCCAGCACTTTTTGAAAATCACTAAGAGTTTGTTTTAATATCTTCCGACTTTCTGTGGTTGAATTTTCTGAAAACTTGTCTTTTATCCTAGATAACTGATAGAATCTCCTCTTTGTATTTTTTCAGGAACAATTTGTAATCCCCAGCAAGACAAAATGCTCTTTACTTCATCAAACATTTTTTCTAAGGTATGTGCATCTAAATCAGCCAGGAATATACCTATACCATTCATATGATGATAAATTTTAGATTGAGGAAATTGTTTAAAAATAATTTCTAATAACTATTGTACAAAATATTGGCACAGGGTAGGACTGTATAACCGTCCTTGTGGTAAGACTTTCCATTATATCTCTATATTGGACAATTATTATTATTATAAGTAGTACTGAGAGAGCAAACCTTTCCTTGCCATCTCATTCAAAGGGATTGTGGAAAAGCATCCTTTTAATCAATTGCTATCCAAGACCATGACTTATGTAGTACAGAAGACAATGGGATTCTAAGCTATAGAGTCCAGTGGCTGAATCATCTTACTTATGGCTCTTAAAACTGTAAACATCCTCCATTTCCTGATTATGTTTTTATAACAAAACAAGAGAATTCCATGGTTTGGTAGATTCCTCAATGTGTTGAGAATTTAGCTGTTCCTGTATCAGCTGTTCTCATGCAATTCTTCTTTTGTCATAGGCCATTGTTCTATACATACATGTTTGTCAGCCATTTTAAAGGCAGGATGATTGGTACTTTTGAAAGAACAATACCTGCCATATCCTGCTTATAGACAACCTGGACAATCTGTGACTTTTCTTGATGTTTACCTTTTAATGTTTGTCTCAGAGCATTCTTTATTTTATGGTTTGTTTCTGAGATTAGATGAATATTAATCTTTGTTTTCTATTGCCATAAAAATCACAACTCCATAAATTCATGACTATATTAGCCACATACGGCTTTAAGTTTCCCATTTGTCCTTCTGGCCCTATACACTCGACCCATCTTGCACTTTGTTTTATCTGAGATAAGGTAAAAATCCCTAGAAGCTGAATATTTACCTCCAGAAGAGGCCAATCTGGGTGCCAAGATTTTAGTGAAATGATTGCTACATCTGCTTCTGCGTCTAATAAACCATCAGTTTCATTTATTTGTTTTTTTATTTGTATTTTTAGGTTTGGTCGCTGATTATTTATAGCAGTTTGCCAAAATACTTGTTTTCTGTTCTCTCCTGAATTATTATTTTATCTGTTAGAGCTATTCCCTCCTTGATTACATCCAGAGCAGTGTTCTTTTAACAACAGGCATTAAATCTTTTAATTGCTCTGTGGATAAGTTTATCTGACACTGATAGGGAATAATTGAATTAAATTTGATGTCAGGGCCTACAGGAGGTCCCCTCTGGCACTTCCCAGTGGCAAGAGCTTACTCTGCCTGTCTATTGTTGACCTGTATTCATTAGTCCAATGCTGGACTTTGCCATACCTTCTGAATACTCAAGAAAACTGGGCCTTCATTTTGGATGATCTCTAGAAAACACATTGTATCTAGGTATGCCTTGCCCACCGTCACTTTTCAAAGGCCTGGCTTACCACAATTACAAGATCTGGCATTTTGATATTTCTTAAAACTTTTAGAAATTACTTCTTCTATCAGAGTAGCATCATAAACATGAGATCCAATATCAGCTGCATTCATCTATTGGTGCTGATCTTGCCTTTAAAGGTCTAATTACCCTTTTGTATTCTGAGTTAGCATTTTCAAAATCCAAAGATGCAATTAGTATTTTCCTGACTTCTGAACCCGATACCATTGTACTTACAGCTAAAATCAATCTTAAGAAAACAAACAAAACAAAAAATAATTAAAAAATAGCAAAGGTTTCTTTTTGGGCCTTACATAATTTTGGTAAATGACTAAGAACTCTTTCCTAATTTTTTAACCTTATCCCAAGCATATAAGCATCTAAACAACATGGTGCCAAGGTATGATTATCAAATTCAAGCTGCCTTTATAACTCAGCATACTGACCTTCACCTAGCAACTGATCATGGGAAATATTAATCCCTCTATCCTTATGTCATTCTTCTATGGCCGAAACTTCTCTTTCCACCATGTTCACCATTATAACTGAGGAACAGCTTCCAATATTGATGTTGCTAAATCTTTCCAGTCTTGGGGATAATTCTGTTCTGAGTTGCCCATCAATTTAATACCTGCTTCACATAGGATGAATGCATACTATTTGAAATGACCACTTCTTTAAATCTCCTCAAATCTAATATTTCTATAGGGTTCCATTTAACTTCTTCATAATCTTGGGTATGCCTATCATCTCCTGGTAGTTCTAGTATAGTAACTGGATGGATG
Source organism: Psammomys obesus (assembly GCF_907164565.1). Taxonomy (NCBI): domain Eukaryota; kingdom Metazoa; phylum Chordata; class Mammalia; order Rodentia; family Muridae; genus Psammomys; species Psammomys obesus. The sequence goes on from NW_026587556.1 coordinate 6,748,254, forward strand.
AAGGTTGGATTTCTAACAACCTTGGGCCCAGATTTCTTGGTTCTGTTGCTCTCCTTGTGGAGCTCCTGTCCCCTCCAGGTCTATCTCCCCCTTCTTTCATAAGATTCCCTGCACTGTGCCCAAATTTTGGCTATGAGTCTCAGCATCTATAAGGCTTGTATCTTATCAATCCACTCTTCATATTTTGAACTAAAAACCCACTATGGCTATTAAGGATAAAATATGAATTGCCAGACTAATTATAGCTGGTATTATGTTAATCTCAGTTAAGTCATTTATATTTTCATTTTCTGCTTCTATTTTCAAGTCATCTAAAGTAGCACTACACAGGGTCTTAATGCCCCATATTACAATATTTCCCATCTTTAACATGAGTAAGATTTTTTTCCTTTTAGTATTACTTAACTTTCTCCTTAAAGACTTACTAGGTGTCTTACCAAATCTGATGACTTCTCAGTTTGTTCCCATCTGGCATAATTTCTCTGTCCACATGGTTATATCTCACACTGGGCACCAAATGTTGTTTTTAACAAAATTTCAATCATTCAATTTTACCAATAAAGACTAAGGAGCCATATGCTGGGGTTAAAACCTGCTGGCTCAGAGAGGCAAAGAAAACACCCAGCTGACCTTCTTCCTCAGCTGACACGCCAGAAGAAATGCTCCCTCTCCCACGCCATCTCAACCTCCTTCAAATGGAATGTCCTTTAATTCTACTTCCTGTATGTCTCTCTATACATTCTCCTGGCTTCATTTTTCTATGGTTTTTTTTTTCTTAATAATCCTATGTTCACTTCCTGTCGAGTGGTTACCTACTCCTTCTCTTGACCTATGGTTGACTTTATTTAATCCTTTTTACAGTACTGAAGCAGAAATCTCTTAGATTAAAAGTATGTGCTAAGGCTAAGCCACACCATGACTAAAAACAGGTTATTCCAGTGAACAATACAATCTCAGGGTTCACAGCATGATCAAATATTCTGCAACAGTACCCAATTGATTTTACATGCTAAACTCTATAGAGCTGGCAGCACAGTAGCTATGCTTATTCCATTCTTGTCACAAACTTGAGAGAAATGTGTTGCACTATGATATTTCCACAGCTGTGATCTAGAAGGTGATAATTTTTCAGTTCTGTTACAATCTTATGAAACCACTGTCACATATATATATATATATATATATATATATATATATATATATATACCCTCTATAACTCCAGTTCCAAGACATTGTCCTCTTCTGACTTCTGCAGACACCACGCACACATATGGTGCACATACATAATACATACATAAATAAATACATACATAAATCCATACAGGTAAAACTCGCTTGTTATTTTTATCTTATTATCATCATCACGATCATCATCATCATTTGTCTATTAGTTGGCAATGCAGCTTAAAAATGTACAAGATTAATCAGGGACAATCCCGATATTATATAGGGTACGTCACTGCATCCAACATGTCCCCTAACGATCTGTTTTAATGGCAAGCTCCTGCATGAGACACACATTGCAATCTGTCCTCTTATCACTTTATCTTAAAGGAAGTAAACAATACTTAAGTGATCAGAGGCACCTGAGATAGGTAAATACAAAATGTTGTTGTAGCATTTATCTCTCTGTGGGATAGTACACAGGAGATAAACAATAGTGTGTAAATAATTATATAAAATTATTTAACAGTAACACAAATTCATGTGAAACTGAATCTCTATAGTGTTCTCTTAATTGCCTATTAATCCACAATTAATTGATCCAAACAAAAAAGTATTGTTGCAATGTGTAAATTATACAAATTATACAAATTTATAAATGAAGAGTGGATTTTTGAGGTTCCCAGGTAGTGCAGCAAGCGTGAGGCCATACTTTGAAAACCTCATTATTGCACATTAAATATTTTTTTTCAATTTCTAGCCTCACAACAAAACAATCTTAATAATTTTTGCTAGTGAAATCTGGCATTAATATTGATTTTAAAATCTTGTGTGATCCTATTATGCATCAATGATTGGAAACCACTAATCTTAAAACCTGCCTGCTAGTGCATATGCGCCTGGGACTTTGGAGGTGCCCCATTAGTTCCAGGTTGGAGATCTAGTATATGTGCGATGACACCGCAGCCAGAATCTGGAACCTCAGTGGAAGGGTCCTCATTACGTCCTGCTCACCACCCCAACTGCCGTCAAAGTCGAGGGCATCACAGCTTGGATCCACGAGTCACACGTTAAGCCTGCTCTTCATCAACCTGCAGACACCTGGAAAGTCCAATCCTCCAGCAACCCACTAAAAATCATCAGGAACAATAAACTCCCAGACCAACACTCGCCTTCGTCACGGAACGTGTAAGTGCAGTTCAGGTCGTAATGCTCCAGAGACACTATCAACCTCTCCCTGAGGTTGATCCACAATTTTAGTGTTAAAATTGAGGCAAAAAGAAAAAGGGGGAATGAGGGACCACCTGGGAATGAGAAAAACAACTGTGATTTTTTTGAATTGAAGCAAGGTGCAGATAGCTCTTGAAGGGCAAGGTGAACTGTTCTGAGAAAAACCATAAACCAGCTGTAAACTATCTTCATGCAATTCTTGCTGACCAATCAATGTATAGAGCAAAAGTGGTCTGATTTTTAGGTATAAAAATCCTGTGCTTTGCATATTCAGGGTCGTCTCCTGTCTTTGGAGGGGCAACCCTATCACGATTGGAATAAACCTCTTGCTTTTGCATCAAAAAAAAAAAAAAAAAAAAACTGCCTGCTGTTATAATTCTCTGTCTCGTTTAAGATAGACATATAAGAGTAGATAAATTTCCATTTATTTAAAAATCTGCATACCTAAAGAAGCTAAGCAAGAAGGAGGATCCTGGGTAAGATGCTCAAAGCTCACTGAGAAAGGCAAACAGTATGGACATCAGAAGAGGGAGAAAACAGGGAACAGGACAGGAGCCTACTACAGAGGGCCTCTGAAAGACTCTAGCAGGGTATTAAAGCAGATGCTGAGACTTGTAGCCAAACTTTGGACAGAATGCAAGGAATCTTATGAAAGAAGGGAGAGAGAGAAAGACCTGGAGGGGATTGGAACTCCACAAGGAGAGCAACAGGACCAAAATATCTGGGCATAGGGGTCTTTTCTGAGACTGATACTCCAACCGAGAACCATTCATGGAGATAACCTAGAACCCCTGCACAGATGTAGCCCATAGCAGCTCAGTCTACAACTGGGTACCTTAGTAAGGGGAACAGGGGCTGTTTCTGACATGAACTCAGTGGCTGGCTCTTTGATCTCCTCCCCCTGAAGGGGGCAGCAGCCTTACCAGGCCGCAGATGACAATGCAGCCAGTCCTGATGAGACCTAATAGGCTAGGGTCAGATGGCAGGGGAGGACTCAATGACTGCCAAAGGAGCATGAGAGTAGAGGAGGGAGGGAGGGTGGGATTGGGAGAGGGGCTACAGCTAGGATACACAGTGAATAAATTGTAATCAATAAATAAGTTTAAAAAACAAAATTATGAAAGAAAACAAAAATTGGCAAGGCTGCCATTAAGTAGAACTATACCTTTATCCCAAATCCTAAATGTTTTGTCAGTTAATTATTAAATCTATGTACAAATATATTGTTGACAAAACAGAGCCTTACATATTGTAGGAAGTTTTCTAAAAATATATGCAGAACTCTAATCATAGTTATTATGTAACCCACAAGGTTGTTGTGTGAATTAATTGAATAATCTTATGAAGTCTTTCTTTGACAATCACACTATTGTCAGTACATTATGCTGAATTGCAAAACAAAACTAGTTTTGCATTCAAAAAACAGAAACATAATTTGCTTAAAAGTAGATGCTGAGACTCATAATCAAACCTTGGGCAGAGTGCAGAGAATCATATGAAAGAAGGGGGAGTTAGTAAGACCTGGAGAGGATAGGACTACCACAAGGACCAAATATATCTGGGCACAGGGGTCTTTTATGAGACTGATTCTCCAACCAAGGTCCATGCATGTATATAACCTAGAACCCCTGCTCAGAGGTAGCCCATGGCAGCTTAGCATCCAAGTGGGTTCCCTAGTAAGAGACTGTCTCTGACATGAACTCAGTGGCTGGCTCTTTGACCTCCTCCTTCCCCCGAGGGAGGAGCAGCCTTGCTAGGCCACAGAGGAGGACATTGCAGCCAGTCATGATGAGACCTGATAAACTAGGGTCCGATGGAAGGGGAGGAGGACCTCCCCTAGCAGTGGACTTGGAAAGGAGCAGGGAGGAGATGAGGGAGGGAGGGTAGGGTGGGAATGAAGGAGGGGGCTACAGTTGGGATACAAAATAAATAACCTGTAATTAATATAAAAAATAAAAATTATAAAAAATAAATAAAAGAATTAAAGGAATAAAATTTAAAAACAGATAAAATATTACTCTAAATATTGTTAAAATACCAATGAGAGAAACTGAATAAAAATGTAGAAAATGCATATATATATATAAAGATACCCATTTTTGTGGATTACAAAAGTAAGCATTTCCAAAATGTCCATGTTATTCAGAATGAGATATATAAATCACATGCTTCTAGACCAGATAAAGAAAATCCTAAATTTCAAATGGAGTCACAAGATAACCCAAATAAGCAAGGCCATCTTGAGCCAAAAAGAATAAGGTTGAAATCATCATCTAATTTTAAAATACATTACAAAGCTGTAGTAATAAAAATAGCATGGATCTGGCATAAAAACCTACACATGAAACTGAAAGGTCAGAAAAAGGAACCCATTACTTGTGAACAACTGCTGTTTGTTTGTTTGTTTGTTTGTTTGTTTGCTTGTTTGTTTATAAAAATGCCAACAATGTGAAAGTGCCATCTCTTCAACAAACAGTACTTGGGAGACTGTCTACACATGAACTTAAACCTTACAGGTCACCCTAGTCCCAAATCAACTCATACACAGAGATTCACAGTACATAATCTGAATTAAGCTTTTTCTTCTCCTAATTAAATATGAGTCAGGCCATATCTCAAACATTTAAAAATCTTCCTAACTAAATAACCCATTTTAAGGATCACAAATTCTATCTTCTAAGAATGCTCAAATATGATCTGGCAAAGGTCTCTGGTACATTTTTTAAAGCAAATATTGGCTTTTCTCCAGTGGTCAGTGGCTTGTTCCTGTTTCCAGTGGATACCTCCCCAGAATGCACTACACCATCCACAATGTGTGTGTGCACTCTCTGAGAAGCACTGGAGGTGATCTCTCCTTCCCTCTATTTCCTAAGACCACGGGAATAATCAATTGTTTTTATATTCTGTGAACTGAAACTAGGGACTCATACATGCCAGGCAAGCATTCTATCACTGAACTATATCCGTAGCCCAAGATCTATTTTTGATATCCATATTAACACCACCAATATCTTCACATAAATCTTGACTTTTTCTGCTATGTGTTTCAAACTCTTGGATAAGAAGAGAATATGTTCCTCTCAAGGGTTTACATGTTTGGTGTCTTGTTATCCAGGCTGTCAGTATTTCCAAGATGACTAGAGCCTAATTGCATACAAATGCATGGAGATAATCTATTCCAACAGCCCAAAATTTGTACACCAACCACTAAAACAAGTGGATTGCTAATTTCTCAGCAATGAAAACAACTCTGAAAATCAAAGGCACTGACTGCCCTGGCAGTGATGGAACAAGCAGTGGACAGAAGGTGGAACTCATGGTGGATAGTGGACAAGGTTGCTACAGCTGCCTTCCTGAAAGAAGGTTAGCAACCTCATGAATCCAGGTATTCCTTTCTCATCGTTCACACTCAGGAGCCATCGAGCAAGAATGAAGACATATTACCATTGTTAATAAAATAGAAATGTTAACCTTAATGGTTGTGGTATCATACTTTTAGCAGTAGCTATAATGTAATTCAAAAAAAACCACCAAAGGTGATAACATCAATGAACAATGAAAATCACTTGGTCCATGTGGTGGTAAACTAAAAGTCTTAGAAGACTGAAAAAATAAATAAACTGGAGACTTTAATCCCTCACATAGACATGCAGTTTCAGGTTTTATTACAATGAGAAAAATAAAGACTAGGCCTGAGAGTAGGAATTCATGAATAAAGTTTATTTAAAAAGCATTAGAAATTGAATGTGCTGGGCATTGTGCTATTGCTCAAAGCATTAGTCTATCCTACTATAAACATTTCAATCAAACCTGCTGATTATAGCCAAATTTAAAGGGCCCACACCCACAAAGAATAACTAAGAATGAGAAGGTTGTACAATGTGTACAAAACAAAACAATTTCAAAATGAAAAACAGTGGAAACTAAGGAGATGGCTCCCTTGAGGACTGGCAAACTGAATTTATTCACATGCCTAAAGTTCTTGAAAATTAGAAACCTTTTCACAGTAGACAGGGTATTATACTCACATGGGAAAGAAAACAGAACTGGTTAAGGTTAGAAGAGACAATTTTTGATTCTGACTGCCAGCTTTCATCCAAAATAACAATGGACCAGCTTTCATTTCAAAAGCAAAACAATAAATACCTAAATTTTGTCAAGAGCCAGCTTCATTTGGAATAAGGCTCCGTTGTTCCTGTAAGGAAGGCTCACCATGGTCTGAAATTAAACACACTTGAGATTTTGTCCAATATACCTTCTTGGACAGTTACAGTTCATATTTGTGGATTAACCTCCACACCCATCACCGCCATGTACCAATTGCTGTTCGAAATCTAGAAAAAGGTCTCACCTTCGCAACTCCTCCTCATAAAACAGGTAACTTGAACCTCTAACCCCTATATATGTATGGGGCTTTGGTTGCTTTATTTATATATTCTGATGTGAGGGAAATGTTTTAGTCCAGATTTAAAACTGCCTAGTAAAGTGGGAGATGATTTGAGGAATTATTCTTCTAAAATACCTTCATGTTTCTGCTCAGGGCTAAGAAGCAAGATTTTAAAATGTCATCTATTATTTCTGTCAGACAATTATAAAAAAAAATGTAAGGATAAAAAATCTAATGAACTATTATAAAAAGTTTAATATTTACCTGCAAGACAATCTAGGCAATCTAAGCCTAGACCTTTCAAGGAACATAAGATGGGATCTAAGGATTGAAACAGTAGTCTTCCTAGTTAGGTTAGTATTATTTCTGTGAAGATTGCATAGAAAAGAAATTTTGAAATTTGAAAATTAAACGAAGGGCCAACAACAGTCACAGAAAAGGCATAAGAAATTAAAATTTCAGTATAGGATAATAAACTGATGTACAAACCACAAGTAAATAAATGCTGATTAAATAGTGTCAAAGAGAATTAAATAAAATGAGAAATATTAGGTGATTCACATATTTTTCAACATAATATTTTTATTGATTCTTTGGGAATTTCATGTCATATACCCTGGTCACACCTCCCTGTCCTTCCATGCCCCGACTTCTCCCACTGAACAACATAAAAAAAAAAAAAAGTCAATTTGTGTTATCCATATACTCACTGGAGCATGGTCAAACTCTGAGTGGCCTGCCCTTTAAATAGAATTGATGATTTCCCCTCATCCACCCCACCAGAAACCATCAATTGTGGAGAGCTACACTTCAGCATCCTTATCACACTTTTAAAGAATTTCTTTGATGGCCTTCTGTCTAGGCTGTTACTTCTGTAGGGGCAGGCAGCTGAGGGGTAGGTTTTGTCACAGAACCCCTTCCATGTCCCTCTTTCTTAACTGTGTCTCTGCAATCATTGAGATCACTGCCAAAGTAGCTTCCTTGCTCTTTATAGTCAGTGGGCAGCATGGATCATGGGCTTCCACATGGTTTCTGGCGACAGAACAGACCACAGAACACAGGCCCCGGCTGCAGTAGGACTGTTGACCCAGACAAGGCCTTCGGGAGGCAATCCAGACCACAGACATCAACGTGGCCTCAGATGGCAGCTTACGCCACTCACATCAATATGGTCCCCAGCAGCACCACTGCCCACAGACATAGACATGGCTTCAGGTGGCACAGACATGGCACAACCATAAGACATCCACACTGCCTTCAGTGGTAACAAGGCCCAGGGACATCAACGCAGAAGCCGACTGCATCAGGACCATTGACACACATATGGTTCTCAGTGGCGTTACAGATCATGGTGGTCCCTCAAGGAGGTCTGGTCCAAAAAGTGAACCATTCTTCTTGGCTGCCATTATTACCCAGAGCCAGGGCAATCCTGTCAATGTTTTCGGGGGGGATGAGTCTGCATCTGCTCAAGCTCCAGGCTGCTGTACACAACCCCGCCTACCCCACTGAGAAACAACATGTTCCGCCATTTTGGACCTGAGGCTGTGGACCTCAGCTCTGTCTCACACCTGTCACCATTATCACGTCTCCAGTTCGGCCTCTCTCCACAGCACAGGGACTGCTTCACTCTTCCATCTTTCCCACCTCTCCATCACACCTTCATTCATCATAGTGGTGCCCGCCCACACCCACACCTACATATTTTTTAATTGGTAACATGCCTGTCAGGAATAAGTTTTCAGAAGCAAATAATTAATTCCTTTATAGAAAATTTTCTGTAGCTAATTGGAAACAAGAGACAGTTGATTACTTTTCAAAACTTGTTGCTCACTTTAGAAAGTAGATATGTGTTTGGGTGGTAAGACCAGGAGCCAAGGAGGAAAATCGTGATGCTGCTTGGGTCTTTAGAAACATTCCAACTCAAAGCAGTATTCTTCCTTGGTAAAAGGGCTCATATCAAACTATTCTTGTCTCTGACGACCATGATTGCAGGCCACAGATTCCTGATGCAACTACTCAACTCATTCTTTAAAAAAAAAAAAAAATGTAGTCAAGCATACATGTAAATGAGCATGTCTGTGACTAAGGAAAATTTTAGTTATGGCCACTGATAGTTAATTAACTACATGGACTTTTTGTGTATTATAAAATGATGCTACTTAGTTGATTCTTTTGAACCATTTTTGAAATATAGTAACTAATTCTACATCATGGTTCCTATAAAATTAGCACAGGTCTAGGATTGCTGCTTGCTAACTGATGTTCTAAAGAATTTCCAATTGCACTTTAAAAGCTGAAATGTGACACCTGGAAAATGTGCTCAGTATGAGAAGATGCTTTATAATGATAAACACTGGAAAGTCAAAATAGAAATGGATATTAAGGCCTTTATAAATATAAGTATAAAATGGACATACTAATAAAATATAAACATCAGTAAAACCATTTTATGAACTCATGTGATTGGAAACACATCCCTATATGATGTCCAAAATTATTATCATTTAAGTTTTAGCAAGTAGGGAGAGTAAAATACCACCATTGAGCCCAGAATGCATTTCTTCAGCTGCAGCAACATTGCTGCCTAGAGAAAGCACAAAAAGGCTGAGTACCCACCACTCAGCCTGGTGAACAGGAGTCAGCTTTGCAAGAATGAAGAGAGGAAAGAATAGGACACAAGACGTCAGATAACTAAAATATTTCTAGAAAAGGGAGAATAGGGAAGAAAAAAATATTTTCAAGTCTGGAGTGCAGTCTAAAGATTCTCTGGTGGAACTTTGTGAAAATCTTTCCTTTACAGAGATCTCTATGGCTCCTCTTCATTTCTTATTATTTTTCTAAAAGAGTCCACAATTGAAAATTTAGGTATGATTTCAAAGATGTTCCTGATTGCTTGTTTCTAAAAGTGCATGGATTCAAGACCCAGGTGTCTGTCTAATTTGTACTACAAGCTTGCCCACATGAGATGCCATGATTTTTTAAAATTTTACTTGTTTTGAGAATGTCATATATACAAGTACTGAGTTTACATCATTCTCCTCAACGCTTCTCCTCCCTCTAGTTCACCCCTCCCTATCCTCAAATTCATGGTCTCTTACTATAAAATTATTATGATCATAAATAAGCTTATAAATACAACCACTTGATGTTGCTCAGGTGTTTAGGAGTTTATACCTGATCTCTGGATTGGCTAAACCTGACAGGAGGCTCATTCCAGGGGAAGACTGATAATTCCTTCGTCCCTTTGTCTCTTTCTCCCTTTCTTAGTTATTCTTCTAAAGATGCAGCCTTGTGATTATTCCTCCATCCAACTTGGCCTGTCAATTGGTGATGTCATTTTTTAGTTCTTGTTTAGGCAAACATTATTGAGCTTTCCTGGGAGCAACCTTCCTTGTCATAAATAGAATGGAAAAATCTCAGCAACATGGTTGCCTGAACAGGACCCAAAAAAA